>NC_057813.1:83123552-83222213 GCF_018294505.1 Triticum aestivum
TAGCCTTGAAAATCGTTTATTTTCAAATAGAAAATAAGCATACTGATATTTTAAAAATGGCATGCTCATTTGAAAAAAACATGTTCAATTGAAAATAAAATAGAATGAGTATGCGGATCTAAATATAGCATGCTGCTTTGAATATACTATTTTTAAAATACCATGCTATTTTAAAAATAGCATGCTGATTATAAAAATATGATTTCAAAAATAGCATGCTACTTTTAAATTTATAATGCTCTTTTCAATATGCTACTTTCAAAATAACATGCTGATTTCAAAAATATCATGTTAATTTTAAAAATGGCATGCTACTTGTAAAAATATAATGCTTTTTTCAATATGCTACTTTTAAAATAGCATGCTATTTTCAAAAATATCATGCTTATTTTAAAAATAGCATGCTTATTTTAAAAATCGCATGCTCTTTTCAATATGCTACTTTTAAAATAGCATGCTGATTTCAAAAATAGCATGCTGATTTAAGAAAAATGATGTTCTTTTGAATTTGATATTTTTAAAAATAGCATGCTGATTTCAAAATAACAGCCTCATTCTAAAAATATAATGCTGTGTTTAAAACGTAACGTTGTTTCAAAATAACAGCCTCATTCTAAAAATATAACGTTGTTTTTAAAAATATAACGCTATTTTTAAAATAGCATGCTGATTTCAAAAATTACATGCTTTTTGAAATATGCTATTTTGAAAGCACCGTGCTGATTTTGAAAACAACATTTTTTTTAAATTACGCTTTCTAAAAGATAGCATGTTTTTTAGTATACTATTTTTCAAATAAAAACATGCTGGTTTGCTCTGTTTTTGAAAATAGCATGCCATGCCATTTCGAAAGTAGCAGAAACATCATTTTTTGCATTGCATTTTGACCCGCAAGTTTTTGTTTTGCATTGCATATTTTTGTGCGACACACATACAAACCGCATTTTCAAAATAACTCGTACTAACCAACACAAAAACCTCGTTCAAAAATGAAAGTATTGTCCAATCCATTTGAAACCCGGTTAGATTTGATTCTAAAAATACTAGCATCACTGTGGCAAAAAAAAGGAAATATAATTGCAGTCCATAGAGATAATTATATCAAGGAGGGTACTAGGGTGCGTTGTATATATAGACTTGCATAGCGAGTACATTACGCCACATAGGGTACCAACAAGTTACTGCCAAGTTCCACTTACTGGACGATCTTCATACCCAGTCGGACCCAAAAGTTATACCACCAAAGTACCAGTTACTACCAAGTACCAATTACTACTAAGTTGCACTTACTGGACCCAAAAGCTGATACTACCAACTTGCAATTACTGGCTACTACATACAGATTATAAAACTAACGTCAAACTACTGCCATGGGTCAACGAATCCTCATGCCACTAACCATATTCACCCTAAGCCCACCTCCACTCCTTTCCATGAACCTGAAGATAGCCATTTGATCTTCTTTCATTCTGGCTCCCTCAACAACTTCTCTCTAGTTCTTCGTCATGATCACACGCCTGTCCTTCTTGCCCATCTTGAACAAGACCTTTTTATTACCTTCAAAATGTTCATTGGTGACACGCACAACCATGGGCTTTCGCAGATAATCTTTGAGGTAGGCCTGACTGTAATCCTTTGAGAACATCTGATTGCACAGGGAAATAAATAATGTTACATAAAAAATTAAGTATGATTTGCATACAAAAAAGTAAGTATGATTTGCACAACCACGCCTGTCCTCCTCTCTGTCTCTACATGATGGCATTTTCACTAGTGAAGTATGATTTGCAAAAAGAAAAGTCCAAGTGTTTACCATCTTGTTCTTCCCTGTGATGACTGTCGAGCGAGTAACGGTACTGACATAGTATGGTATGGGAGGTTGGCACTGCTTTACTATGAATTTGAGACAGTCCCACCGATCCTCGTTTAGCGATACATGGTTGTCGTAGAAGATAAAATCCTCGAAAGTTCCTTTTCTCACAATGATTCCCGGACCTGTATCAATTTTTTTTAAGATGACAGAGTAGTAAATAATTTCATACATAAGATCTAGAACATCAGCACTGGGTTAATGATCAATGCCTACTCCAATGATCAAGAAATGAAGGACATAGGTAACCCAATCACATCCACCCAGCAATATCTCGTAGAAACATGGGCAAATTGAATATTTGATTTTTTTAAACTAACAACTAAACACTCCTCTATGTAAGCTCTAGTTCAATCAATGTTGATTTGGAAGGTCATCTAGAACCCAAACAGAGTAATGTGTGGTAATCAAGTGTCACTCAAACATCAACTTTTGATATTTCATGGTTCATTTAATATCTGACCAGCCATATAGAACTTTACCCCGTAGTGCCAAGATAGGATCGTGGTCCACATCTCCATCTCCATCAGAACTATCATCAGTGTCATAGTCGCTAGAGGTGTCGCCATCAGCGCTATAGCCGTCACTCCCACGTGAAGTGCCATCTGAAGCATCATCTAAGGTGGTCCGGTGATCACTCTCTTCACTGCTGATGAGGATGGTTTCCCTTGCCATTCAAACCTGTTGCATGCATTGCAATGAACAAATGTTAGTTATTGATATATGAAATCAGTCTTCCATTAGGACTTGTTAGCACCATATACAATGTGAATAATCTTTTCGCATACTTCTCCCTAAGTACGTAGTTCATGTATGCTACACGAAAATGCTAGTCAACAACTATTTGCACGACTAGTCAAGACTAGTGGTTAGACTCATAATCATTGGGCAGACATAACCAATTAGGATATTTCAAGGTTACAATTTTGTGAGCTGGATAAGAAAACTTGGTAACCAACCAATTAGTAGCCATGTACAAATGAACCATGATTGACTGCTCTCATCAAGCAATACGTGAACCTATAACTGATCTGCCTTTGATCACTGCAAATTTCCAGATGGGCTGTTGTGTGGTACCATCAGGTAATAAATATAATGTCTTTAAATTGTCCTAACAAAACAAATAATGCATTTGCTGCTGTACATACCATTTTTAGAGGTAGCTGTGGAGGTTAATTTTCCAATTTCCAGTGAGAATAAGGACATGATAGAATCTCTCAAGCAATATGACAGCATAGTGAAGGCTATGAGAACGAGCAAGGTATGCTGACCAATACTCACCCTTTTGTATACTTGATATTTATTTACTCATTACTACCCATACCAACAAGTAAAATCATGATTATGAAGTATAATGGCAGAAAATCCAACAGTGAGAAAATCCAACAGCAAATTTTCATTGACCCCAACAAGCCCATACCATATCTTGGAGATAGGCTGACATAATTCAAGTAAGCAGTAACAACAATCAGCAAAAATATGCACCAACCAAAAATATTACATGTGTGCACATATCATCAAAAACATGCACCAATCAAGAGCAGTCTATACTTGACAAATCCTTCAAAATATGCACTAATCATCATACTACCATCGAGTAATACATGAAACTATAACCGATCCTCATTCCATCATTACAAATTTCCTCATGGACTGCTTCTGTGCTCGCCTTTTTAGTTTTTAATAACTAAGCATCAGCAAATACATATACACAGTCTTCAAACTATCCCAACAAACCAAAACATGTGTATGCTCCTGTGAATATACTTTTTCTATATCTAGCAGTGGGGGGTCATTTTCCAGAGGGAAAAACTACTTGATAGCATCTGTCAAGCAAGATGATAGCATAGTGAAGGCTATGTCGACGAACAAGGTATGCTGGCCAACACCCACCTTGCTGTAAAATTACTTGTTACAATATGACCTACTAGTTGACAGTAAATCTGCAAATACCCGAAATATGCACACAAGCAAGTGTAAGATTTAAACATGGGCGGAGCTACCAGATCGACATTCAAAGGGCAGGGAAGATCAATCTTACCTTGGAGTGGACTTGTTTGAATCTGGCACCACCGGAGCTTCGGGCGGCGCGACCAGGATTGGGGATGGAAAGTTGTGGTTGTCTGACCTTGCTGTCGACGAAGTAGTGCAGAATCGTGGTCGAAGCAGGGGGGAGTGGGTGGCCTCGCGGATCCGGTGGATTTGACAACGACGGGGGCGGCCAAGGTGACGGCTTGGCAAACCCTAGCCGTCGCCCTCCGCGCCGCCTCTCTGTCTCTGCAAAGAATGAAGTGGAACGAAGTGGGGTGGGATTGGGACGGGGGTGGGGTTGGGGTTGGGGCCATCACCCACTTTTCTCTCTGCCTCCCACTTGTGCAGGCCCACAAAAGGAACAAAGTGTTGGGCCGGATCAGATGCAGATTTGGCAGCTTTACCAATTCTAGCCAAACAGAAAAGATCAGCATGACCACAGGTGTTCTTTTGAAGAAACCCTAAAAATACACTGTTGTTCATATTGCATGTGGATGAGTCTTTCAGTACACCAATTGATCTTGAATAATTTCAAGCACTCTACAATATATATATATATATATATATATATATATATATATATATGAAAATAATGGTTAACCAATAAAATGGTAAACTATTAGATGCAAGGTTACAAATATTTGAAAAAATAAATAATTGAATTGTATGCATTTTTATGATTAAATATAATAAAATTAACATTTCTGCAAAAACTACGATAATTAAAATATTCATTAGTATTTTCAAAAAAACAACCGCAAATGAGTACTTATGCCAACCAGAACTTCTTCAGGGTTTCGTTTATTCATCTATTCTTTGGCATGCTGGTTCTCATAACGCCTTCTTCGGACCTTCTCTTTGCCCGACAAATTCCTGAGATATTGGGCTAGCGCCTTGTGTTTCGCCCTCACACCATGCTTCATTTGGTATCCTTTGGCAACTTCTTCGGCGTGCTCAAGAATACTAACAAAAGCCGGGTCCAGATATTTGCCACAGTACGTGCAATGATACGCCATACGCTTAAGCACGTTGCACTGTCCATTCTCCAATTCTTCAAGGGTTTTCTGAGTGTGTGCATCCATCTCTCCTTGGAAAATGTCCGCATAATCATGAGAATAAGGTTGCAAGTTTAAATTATGTATGATATAAGCTGCACCATTGTTTACAGTACCTAATATTCTCTAAGTTTCATACTGTAGTGCCTATAAATTATTTTTAAAGTAAATATTTATTAACTTTGAAAATTTAAGGAGAAAAAAGCACTATCAAATCCATATGAAAGCATAAATCATATGATGTACTTTTAAAAAAATTGTCAATAAACATGCACAACCTTTATGATCTCTGACTTTTGGCATAATTCCAAAACGCACTAAATTGTGGAGTGGATGCACCATTAATTTCTCAAAGATTGATTGAATAAATAATGATCATTACGTACTGATGATCAACATTATATTTAGAGCTAGATTCCATTATGCCAATTCAACAATGTATTGATGGTTTAATGATTAACCTCTAACCTAAAACTTGAAGACATATCTAGGGTTAAAAAATTAAAATTATCGTAACGGAATTCCAGTCCATGCCGTGCATGTGATGCTGCTTGTGATCGGCGACGGAGTACTGCACCTCGTCGACACGATGCTTCTCTGGGTCAGACACCGAGTAGTCCAAAGCTTTCTCGTGGGGATCCTGATCCATGAGATGGACGACGACGTCGGTGGTTAGCCCCGCAAGTCCATGATCTGTCACGATGCCGTCCATGACAGGCCCCTCACGTCCATGGCCATGATCTGTCATGACGGCCAATCGACCTCCACGAGTGGATTTCATATCCAGCGGCAGGGAGGCGGGCGTGTGAGCGGCGGCAATGGTTTTAGAGCATAACCTAGGGGAGAGATGCGGGGATTAATTGGTAGTTACCTACTATAGCGGAAATACTTATGAGAAAAATTGATTGGTCGGCGTTGGGCACCTTCAATGCAGCGGCGCTTATTTAGGCGCTTAATTAGCATCCTAGAAAAAAATCACATGCGTAGGTGCTTGGGGCAGGAGCTAGGAACAGGATTTTGTACATCTACGTGATGCAATCCAAAGATTGTGTCTGGGGTGGATGGGTTGGGGATTGAAAATTGTGTACACAAACCCTAATGCTCAAGACTTGTGAAAACATCAGATCAAATTGTCATCAAGTGATCTAGTATTACTTGGATCAGGACTTTGTGATCATCATGTATCCACGCCACAAACACGATGGTTCTAGTATTACTTGGATCAACACCTTAGGCAGCAAACTAGTGCATTTCCTTTTTGAGTCACCATTTTCCTTCTTGAAAACCACATGTACACACTCATCATGTATACCATAACACATCAGAATTTGTTAACGAGTGCTCACAAGCTTAACTAGCTTCAAACAAACCTAGCCAATCAGGGTTTTATGCTACTTAATCTAAATGAGCCGATGATTAATGAGCACGAGTTTAACAAGCAGAGATGCCAAACCACACACCAATTAACATAGTTCTACCTTAGTTCAACGCTTCCATATATACAAAAGCAAGCACCACTTAGTAGTACTGGTGCACATAGTTCGACCATCTTCCATATATCCAAAAGCAAGCACCATAGTAGTACCGGTGCACATACTTCGACCATAAACCTTCACCAACAAAGTATAGCATAGGGTAGTACTTAGCATAGTTAAAACCAAAAGAGCATCAGTTCTAGCTGCGAGGGTGCGCACTTCCCTAAAGCCTCAAAGAAGCCTGATCAAGTAGTCGGCATACGCGGCATGCTTCACCCTGAAAGCGTAGACATTCTTGATTTTGCCATGGGATGTTCCGACTGCATGGTTGATGGTACTCGACAGGTCGCCCTTCATCACCTTGTTGCAGAAAGGGCATTCGTAGCTGTTTCCGAATCTATGCCTCACAGCTTTCTCGAGCTCACCACTCTCCAGCTGCCTCACCTTCTACCTCCTGAAGATCCTCTGGGTTTCTAGGTCGCTATCAACATCGTCACTTAGGACCTACATGTAGTACAAAATGTTGCATAAGTATATTTAATATGATAATTCAGCAGGCACATAGTCTATGAAACATAATGTAATTGATGACAACGTAAAATATCTACAAATGAAGTTGAAAAAATAAATGCATAACTTATTAATTGCTACATAAGCAACTAAATGGGATAGTACCATATAGTAAAAAAATGAAGGATCAACCAGACATGTCGAAGAGAGCACTAGCATTGCCACATTTTGCCACACATTTTTCCCAAGCTTGCCTAAGGTTAGTTCATCAAAATGAGAGCCACAAGTTGGCAAGCCTAAGGGAACCTTGCCATGCTTTTTGTGTGTATGCCATATGGGACCCAAGTGTGGCTTGCCTAAGGTGTGGCTGGAACCAAACACTCACTTAAGTTGGTCAAACTTGCCTAACCTTAGGTATGGCAATCTTTGGCAAAGTTAGTCACAAACCAAACAACCCTTTAGTGCAACAAAGTTCACTTGTTACATAAAAATGCATGAACTGATGATGTAACATGGCAGAGTAGCATAGAGATGTACTAATGCAAAAAAAAAAGACTTATAACTTACATGCATGACTAGATAAAATAGCTCGTGAGCTGTATCTATTTAGGGTTAGAATTTTGTGTGCTTATGATGATGTATATTGAAAGTACCCATGTTATCGTCGTGGAAGTTTCCCTTGTTGATCGATACCCCACCCATTAATGTTCCTGAACCATTCAACGTTCTAGGTAAAGTAGTTAATTATTATGAATTCTGACAATAAGTGATCCCAAATGTTGTACTTACAAAAAGGGTTTTTATCATTTGTGCCACCAGTTGTGTCCCACAACTAAGTATCACCACTAGGAATTTCTACTGCTAAAAAAAGCCATCGCTTCATTAGACACATGCTCAAAAATGCCACTACACATCGTTATTGTGATATCAAATCTATCTTGACATGCTATAATGGCATCAATACCTATGGACCAACATGCCAGCTCTCCCTCTATCTCACTACAATAAAGTGTGGGCCCACTTGATCCCAACAACGTTCTTATTTTCCTATAAAATTATTCGCTTACTTACTCCTCACAAGCGGGGCCACACTTATCATTGTGAGATAGAGAGAACTGAAATGTGGGCCTCGGCTTTTTTTGTCACATTGGATGGTCAACAAGATTTACATGAAAATAACAATGTCTAATGGCATTATTGAGCAAACATCTAATGGAACGATGGCATTTTTGATACATCTAATGGCATTTTTGAGCGGCTGTAACTTCTAAGGGAAAAACTAAGTAGTGGGATACAACTGGTGGCATAAATGATAAAAACCCTACAAAAGAACTAATTAAAACAACTCAAGTAAAACATTGATGATATCCAATTTGTTTCTAAAATAGCCATTGCTTAGAGATTATCAATGTTTAAAATCATTGCCACAACCACTTATGCAACATGTAAACCAAAGATCAATCAAGTGCAACCACACATGTACTGAACATTTTAATACCTTATTCGCCTTGTACTGACCAGGGAAAACCTAGGATATTACAAAATAGATAAATAAATAAACAAAGGGGATAGATGACTAACCTCTTCTTCGTTCTCGTCGGTGACGACCACAGGTGGGGACAGGGGAGGCAACAACCGCGGCAGACGAACACCCGGCTGAGGCTGAGGAGCCACCACCTGCTTCGACAGAGAAGCCAGAGGAGCTACCTGTTCCGGATTATTAGCAGAATAATTTATATAGGTCAAAAACTGAGATATACATACCTCAATAAATGTAATCTAGCTACACATCTGTGGATCCAGGATTTCATACTTGGGTGTTCAAAAATTTATATTGCAAACTAAAACCACAACAATATTATTCAAATGGAGGGAGTAATATGTAAAATTTTCATGTGAAAAGATTCTTTGTCCATCGTAATGATGGTACTGACATGAATGATAGAAAATGAAGATTATTTACCTCATGACCATAGAATATGACATTTTCATAAACAAGGCATGGTGTTGTTATCCTTAAGTTGCAGAAAATATTTTCACAATAACCTATGTAGGCAATTCAATTCCAAGGTCAAGCTACGTATTTGTATTAGCACAGTCACCAAACCTAGGTGGATTTATTAGCAGAATAATTTATTTAGATCAAAATATTGCCTATACAGGGCGCAACACATGTAATCTAGCTAGTTACCTAACACATCTACATAATATTGATATTTGATCCATTGATCAAAGATAAAAAGAAACCCTGGCCTTCCCCAAAAATAGACAAAATGACTGACCAGAGCACATCTAGGATTTTACAAAAAATTAAAGGAGATAGATGACTAACATTTTTTTGTTGACATCGCCGACGACCACAGGCTCGGGCACAGGAGGCGTCACCCGCGGCAGAGGAGACACCTGCTCCGTCTGAGGAGCCAGAGCAGCTACCTGGTCCCACATGTTGGAAATATGCCCTAGAGGAAATAATAAAATGGTTGTTATTGTATTTCCTTGTTCATGATAATTTTCTATTATTCATGCTATAATTGTATTGACCGGAAACCGCAATACATGTGTGAATACATAGACCACAACATGTCCCTAGTGAGCCTCTAGTTGACTAGCTCATTGATCAACAGATGGTCATGGTTTCCTAACCATGGACATTGGATGTCATTGATAACGGGATCACATCATTAGGAGAATGATGTGATGGACAAGACCCAATCCTAAGCATAGCACAAGATCGTGTAGTTCATTTGCTAAAAGCTTTTCTAATGTCAAGTATCATTTCCTTAGACCATGAGATTGTGCAACTCCCGGATACCATAGGATGCTTTGGGTGTGCCAAACGTCACAACGTAACTGGGTGGCTATAAAGGTGCACTACGGGTATCTCCGAAAGTGTCTGTTGGGTTGGCACGAATCGAGACTGGGATTTGTCACTCCGTGAGACGGAGAGGTATCTCTGGGCCCACTCGGTAATGCATCATCATAATGAGCTCAATGTGACTAGGTAGTTAGTCAAGGGATCATGCATTACAGAACGAGTAAAGTGACTTGCTGGTAACGAGATTGAACAAGGTATTGGGATAGCGATGATCGAATCTCGGGCAAGTAACATACCGATTGACAAAGGGAATTGCATATGGGATTGCTTGAATCCTTGACATCGTGGTTCATCCGATGAGATCATCGTGGAAATGTGGGAGCCAACATGGGTATCCAGATCCCGCTATTGGTTATTGACCGGAGAACTACTCGGTCATGTCTGCATGGTTCCCGAACCCGTAGGGTTTACACACTTAAGGTTCAGTGACGCTAGAGTTGTTATGGGAAATAGTATGTGGTTACCGAAGGTTGTTCGGAGTCCCGGATGAGATCCTGGACATGACGAGGGGCTCCGAAATGGTCCGGAGGTAAAGATCGGTATATTGGACGAAGGGTATTGGAGTCCGGAATTGTTTCGGGGGTACCAGGTGATGACCAGCGTGTTCGAAAGGGGTTTCGGAGGCCCCGGCAAGTGTTGGGGGCCTTATGGGCCAAGGGGAGAGGGCACATCAGCCCACTAAGGGGCTGAGCGCCCCTCCCACCCCATCTAACGTAACCACGAGAGGTGGGGGCGCCTCCCCTAGGGCAGCCGCCCCTCCCGGCTTGGGGGGCAAGTTTCCTAGGGGGTGGGGCGCCCAAACCCATCTAGGGTTTCCCCTGTGGCTGCCGCCCCTCCCCTAGGGAACCCTAGGGCGCCTCCCCCTCCTCCCTTCCCCCTATATATAGTGAGGGAGAGAGAGGGAAGCCGAACCCTTCCCCTGGCGCAGCCCTCACCCTCCTCCAATCCTCCTCCACCATAGTGCTTGGCGAAGCCCTGCCGGAGAACCACGAGCTCCATCACCACCATGCCGTCGTGCTGTCAGAGTTTTCCCTCAACTTCTCCTCTCCCCTTGCTGGATCAAGAAGGAGGAGACGTTCCCGGGCTGTACGTGTGTTGAACGCGGAGGCACCATTCTTTGGTGCTTAGATCGGATTCGGCCGCGATCTGAATCGCTTCGTGTACGACTCCATCGACCGCGTTCTTGCAACGCTTTCGCTTAGCGATCTTCAAGGGTATGATGATGCACTCCCTATCTCTCTCATTGCTAGTCTCTCCATAGATTGATCTTGGTGATGCATAGAAAATTTTGAATTTTTGCTATGTTCCCCAACAGTGGCATCATGAGCTAGGTCTATTGCGTAGATTCTATGCACGAGTAGAACACATGTTGTTGTGGGCGTTGATTTTGTTCAATATGCTTAATGTTACTAGTCCTATCTTGTTTCGACGGTATTGTGGGATGAAGCGGCCCGGACCGACCTTACACGTACACTTACGTGAGACAGGTTCCACCGACTGACATGCACTTGTTGCATAAGGTGGCTAGCGGGTGCCAGTCTCTCTCACTTTAGTCGGATCATATTCGATGAAAAGGGTCCTTATGAAGGGTAAATAGCAATTGGCATATCACCATTGTGGCTTTTGCGTAGGTAAGAAACGTTCTTGCTAGAAACCCATAGCATCCACGTAAAACATGCAACAACAATTAGAGGACGTCTAACTTGTTTTTGCAGGGTATGCTATGTGATGTGATATGGCCAAAAAGAATGTGATGAATGATATGTGATGTATGAGATTGATCATGTTCTTGTAATAGGAATCACGACTTGCATGTCGATGAGTATGACAACCGGCAGGAGCCATAGGAGTTGTCTTAATTTATTGTATGACCTGTGTGTCATTGAACAACGCCATGTAATTACTTTACTTTATTGTTAACCATTAGCTATAGTAGTAGAAGTAATAGTTGGCGAGACAACTTCATGGAGACACGATGATGAAGATCATGATGATGGAGATCATGGTGTCATGCCGGTGACGAAGGTGATCATGCCGCGCCTCAAAGATGGAGATCAAAGGCGCAAGATGATGATGGCCATATCATGTCACTTTATGATTTGCCTGTGATGTTTGTCATGTTTTTGCATCTTATTTGCTTAGAACGACGGTAGTAAATAAGATGATCCCTAATAATAATTTCAAGAAAGTGTTCCCCCTAACTGTGCACTGTTGCAAAAGTTCGTTGTTTCGAAGCACCACGTAATGATCGGGTGTGATAGATTCTAACGTTCACATACAACGGGTGTAAGCCAGATTTACACATGAAAAACACTTAGGTTGACTTGACGAGCCTAGCATGTACAGACATGGCCTCGGAACACAAGAGACCGAAAGGTCGAACATGAGTCGTATGGAAGATACAATCAACATAGAGATGTTCTCCGATGATGACTAGTCCGTCTCATGTGATGATCGGACACAACCTAGTTGACTCGGATCATGTATCACTTAGATGACTAGAGGGATGTCTATCTGAGTGGGAGTTCATCAAATAATTTGATTAGATGAACTTAATTATCCTTAACATAGTCAAAAGGTCTTTGCAAATTATGTCGTAGCTCGAGTTTTAGTTCTACTGTTTTAGATATGTTCCTAGAGAAAATTTAGTTGAAAGTTGATAGTAGCAATTATGCGGACTGGGTCCGTAAACTGAAGATTGTCCTCATTGCTGCGCAGAAGGCTTATGGCCTTAATGCACCGCTCGGTGTGCTGAACCTCGAACGTCGTCTGCGGATGTTGCAAACATCTGACATACACGTTTTGATGACTACGTGATAGTTCAGTAATGTTAAATGGTTTCAAATTGAGGTGCTAAAGACGTTTTAGAAACGTTGCGGAACATATGAGATGTTCCAAGGGCTGAAATTGGGATTTCAGGCTCGTGCCCACGTCAAGAGGTATAAGACCTCCGACGAGCTTCTTAGCCTACAAACCAAGGGAGAAAAGCTCAATTGTTGAGCTTGTACTCAGATTGTCTGGGTACAACAATCACTTGAATCGAGTGGGAGTTAATCTTCCATATGACATAGTGATAGTTCTCCAAAGACATTGCCACCAAGCTACTAGAGCTTCGTGATGAACTATAACATATCAGGGATACATATGATGATCCTTGAAATATTTGCGATGTTTGAGACCGCGAAAGTAGAAATCAAGAAGGAGCATCAATTGTTGATGGTTAGTGAAACCACTAGTTTCAAGAAGGGCAAGGACAAGAAGGGGTACTTCATGAAACGACAAATCAGTTGCTGCTCCAGTGAAGAAACCCAGGGTTGAACCCAAACCCGAGACTAAGCGCTTCTGTAATGAGGGAACGGTCACTGAAGCAGAACTACCCTAGATACTTGGTAGATGAGAAGGCTGGCAAGGTTGACAGAAGTATATTGGATATACATTGTATTAAATGTGTACTTTACTAGTACTCCTAGTATCACTAGGGTATTAAGATACCGGTTCGGTTGCTAAGTGTTAGTAACTCGAAATAAAAGAGCTACGGAATAAACGGAGACTAGATAAAGGTGAGATGACGATGTGTGTTGGAAGTGTTTCCAAGGTTGATGTGATCAAGCATCGCCTGCTCCGTCTACCATCGAGATTGGTGGTAAACCTAAATAATTGTTATTTGGTGTTTGCGTTGAGCATATACATGATTGGATTATGTCTATCGCAATACGGTTATTCATTTAAGGAGAATAATGGTTACTCTATTTATTTGAATAATACCTTCAATGGTCTTGCACCTAAAATGAATGGTTTATTGAATCTCGATCGTAGTGATACACATGTTCATGCCAAAAGATATAAGATAGTAATGATAGTACCACTTGCTTGTGGCACTGCCATTTGAGTCATATTGGTATAAAACGCATGAAGAAGCTCCATGTTGATGGATCTTTGGACTCACTCGTTTTTTGAAAAATTTGAGACATGAGAACCATGTCTATTGGTATGTGCGCATGAAGAAACTCCATGAAGATGGATCGTTTGGACTCACTTGATTCTAAATCACTTGAGACATGCAAATCATACCACATGGGCAAGATGACTGAAAAGCCTCGTTTCGGTAAGATGGAACAAGAAAGCAACTTGTTGGAAGTAATGCATTTTGATGTGTGTTGTCCAATGAGTGCCGAGGCACGCAGTGGATATCGGTATGTTCTTACTTCACAGATGATTTGAGTAGATGCTGAGTATATTTACTTGATGAAACACAAGTCTGAATTATTGAAAGGTTCAAGTAATTTCAGAGTGAAGTTGAAGATCTTCGTGACAAGAGGATGAAATGTCTATGATATGATCATAGAGATGAATATCTGAGTTGCGAGTTTGGTACACAATTAAGACATTATGGAAATTGTTTCACAATAACACCGCCTGGAACACCATAGTGTGATGGTGTGCCCGAACGTCATAGTTGCACCCTATTGGATATGGTGCATGCCATGACGTCTCTTATCGAATTACCACTATTGTTCATGGGTTAGGCATTAGATACAACCGCATTCACTTTAAATAGGGCACCACGTAATTCCGTCAAGATGACACCGTATGAACTATGGTTTAGAGAAACCTAAGCTGTCGTTTCTTGAAAGTTTGGGGCTGCGACGCTTATGTGAAAAAGTTTCATCCTGATAAGCTCGAACCCAAAGCGAATAAATACATCTTCATAGGACACCCAAAATAGTTGGGTATACCTCCTATTTCAGATTCGGAAGCAAAAGTGATTGTTTCTAGAAACGGGTCCTTTCTCGAGGAAAGGTTTCTCTTGAAAGAATTGAGTGGGAGGATGGTGGAGACTTGATGAGGTTGTTGAACCATCACTTCAACTAGTGTGTAGTAGGGCACAAGAAGTTGTTCCTGTGGCACCTACACCAATTGAAGTGGAAGCTGATGATAGTGATCATGAAACTTCGGATCAAGTCACTATTGAACCTCGTAGGTCGACAAGGACGCGTACTGCTTCGGAGTGGTACGGTAATCCTGTCTTGGAGGTCATGTTGCTAGAAAACAATGAACCTACAAGCTATGGAGAAGCGATGGTGGGCCCGGATTCCGACGAATGGCTCGAGGCCATAAAATCCGAGAGAGGATCCATGTATGAAAACAAAGTATAGACTTTGGCAGAACTACTCGATGGTCGTAAGGCTGTTGAGTACAGATGGATTTTAAAAGGAAGACGGACAATGATGGTAAGTGTCACCATTAAAAAGGCTCGACTTGTCGTTAAGATGTTTTCCGACAAGTTCAAGGAGTTGACTGCGATGAGACTTTCTCACTCGTAGCGATGCTAAAGAGTCTGTTGGAATTATATTAGCAATTACTGCATGATTTATGAAATCTTGAAGATAGGATGTCAAAATCATTGTTTCATGGATGATATTCTTGAGGAAAGGTTGTATGTGATACAACCAAAAGGTTTTGTCAATCCTAAAAGATGCTAACAAGTATACAAAGCTCCAGCAATCCTTCTAAGGACTGGAGTAAGCATCTCGGAGTTGGAATATACGCTTTGATGAGATAATCAAAGATTTTGGGTTTATACAAAGTTTATGAGAAACTTGCATTTCCAAAGAAGTGAGTGGGAGCACTATAGAATTTCTGATGAGTATATGTTATTAACATATTGTTGATTAGAAATGATGTAGAATTTCTGGACAGCATATAGGGTTATTTGAAAAGTGTTTTTCAATGGAAAACCTGGATTAAGCTACTCGAACATTGAGCATCAAGATCTATAAGGATAGATCAAAAAACGCTTAATAGTACTTCCAAATAAAAACATACCGTGACAAGATTTTGAAGGAGTTCAAAACAGATTGGCAAAGAAGGAGTTCTTGGTTGTGTTATAAGGTGTGAATATTGAGTAAGACTCAAGACATGACCACGGCAGAAGAGAGAGAAAGGACGAAGGTCGTCCCCTATGCTTCAGATGTAGGCTCTATAGTATGCTATGTTGTGTACCGCACCTGAAGTGTGCCTTGCCATGAGTCAGTCAAGGGGTACAAGAGTGATCCAGGAAAAGATCACAGGGCAGCGGTCAAACTTATCCTCAGTAACTAGTGGACTAAGGAATTTTCTCGATTATGGAGGTGGTAAAAGAGTTCGTCGTAAAGGGTTACGCCGATGCAAACTTTGACACTAATCTGGATTATACTGAGTAGTAAACCGGATTCGTATGGTAGAACAATTATTTGGAATAGCTCCAAATAGAGCATGGTAGCTGCATCTAGGAGATGACATAGAGATTTGCAAATCACACACGGATCTGAAAGGTTCAGATCCTTTGACTAATAACCTCTTTCACAAGCGAGATATGATCAAACCCCATGGGTGTCGATTCATTACAATCACATAGTGATGTGAACTAGATTATTGACTCTAGTGCAAGTGGGAGACTGTTGGAAATATTCCCTAGAGGCAATAATAAAATGGTTATTATTGTATTTCCTTGTTCATGATAATTGTCTACTATTAATGCTATAATTGTATTGACCGGAAACCGCAATACATGTGTGAATACATAGACCACAACATGTCCCTAGTGAGCCTCTAGTTGACTAGCTCATTGATCAACAGATGGTCATGGTTTCCTGACCATGGACATTGGATGTCATTGATAACGAGATCACATCATTAGGAGAATGATGTGATGGACAAGACCCAATCCTAAGCATAGCACAAGATCGTGTAGTTCGTTTGCTAAAAGCTTTTCTAATGTCAAGTATCATTTCCTTAGACCATGAGATTGTGCAACTCCCGGATACCGTAGGAATGCTTTGGGTGTGACAAACATCACAACGTAACTGGGTGGCTATAAAAAAGGTGCACTACAGGTATCTCCGAAAGTGTCTATTGGGTTGGCACGAATCGAGACTGGGATTTGTCACTCCGTGAGACGGAGAGGTATCTTTGGGCCCACTCGGTAATGCATCACATAATGAGCTCAATGTGACTAAGTAGTTATTCAAGGGATCATGCATTATGGAACGAGTAAAGTGACTTGTCGGTAACGAGATTGAACGAGGTATTGGGATACCGACGATCGAATCTCGGGCAAGTAACATACCGATTGACAAAGGGAATTGCATATGGGATTACTTGAATCCTTGACATCGTGGTTCATTCAATGAGATCATCGTGGAACATGTGGGAGCCAACATGGGTATCCAGATCCCACTGTTGGTTATTGACCGGAGAACGTCTCGGTCATGTCTGCATGGTTCCCGAACCCGTAGGGTCTACACACTTAAGGTTCGGTGACGCTAGAGTTGTTATGGGAAATAGTATGTGGTTACCGAAGGTTGTTCGGTGTCCCGGATGAGATCCTGGACATGACGAGTAGCTCCGGAATGGTCCGGAGGTAAAGATCGGTATATTGGACGAAGGGTATTGGAGTCCGGAATTGTTCCGGGGGTACCCGGTGATGACCAGCGTGTTCGAAAGGGGTTTCGGAGGCCCCGACAAGCGTTGGGGGGCCTTATGGGCCAAGGGGAGAGGGCACATCAGCCCACTAAGGGGCTGAGCGCCCCTCCCACCCCATCTCACGTAACCAGGAGAGGTGGGGGCGCCACCCCTAGGGCAGCCGCCCCTCCCGGCTTGGGGGGCAAGTTTCCTAGGGGGTGGGGGCGCCCAAACCCATCTAGGGTTTCCCTTGTGGCCGCTGCCCCTCCCCTAGGGAACCCTAGGGCGCCTCCCCCTCCTCCCTTCCCCCTATATATAGTGAGGGAGAGAGAGGGCAGCCACACCCTTCCCCTGGCGCAGCCCTCTCCCTCCTCCAACACCTCCTCCTCCACCATACTGCTTGGCGAAGCCCTACCAGAGAACCACGAGCTCCATCACCACCATGCCGTCGTGTTGTCGGAGTTTTCCCTCAACTTCTCCTCTCCCCTTGTTGGATCAAGAAGGAGGAGACGTCCCGGGGCTGTAGGTGTGTTGAACGCGGAGGCACCGTTTTTCGATGCTTAGATCGGATTCGGCCACGATCTGAATCACTTCGTGTACGTCTCCACCGACCGCGTTCTTGCAACGCTTCCGCTTAGCGATCTTCAAGGGTATGAAGATGCACTCCCTCTCTCTCTCTCGTTGCTAGTCTCTCCATAGATTGATCTTGGTGATGCGTAGAAAATTTTGAATTTCTGCTACGTTCCCCAACACCACATAAATAGCAGAATCTTTTATATAGGTCAAAAACTGACATATACATGCCTCAATAAATGTAATCTAGCTACACAGCTGCGGATCCAGGATTTCATACTTGGGTGTTCAAAAATTTATATTGCAAACTAAAACCACAACAATATTTTTCAAATGGAGGGAGTAATATCTAAAATTTTCACGTGAAAAGATTCTTTGTCCATCGTAATGATAGTATTGACATGAATGACAGAAAATGAAGATTATTTACTTCATGACCATAGAATATGACATTTTCATAAACAAGGCATGGTGTTGTTATCCTTAAGTTGCAGAAAATATTTTCACAATCACCTACGTAGGCAATTCAATTCCAAGGTCAAGCTACATATTTGTATTAACATATTTGTATTAGCACAGTCACCAAACCTAGGTGGATTTATTAGCAGAATAATTTATCTAGATCAAAATATTGCCTATACAGGGCGCAACACATGTAACCTAGCTAGTTACCTAACACATCTACAGAATATTGATATGGAGTCCATCGATCAAAGATAAAAAGAAACCCTGGCTTTCACCAAAAATAGACAAAAGGACTGACCAGAGCACACCTAGGATTTTAAAAAAATTAAAGGAGATAGATGACTAACGTCTTCTTTGTTGACATCGCCGACGACCACAGGTTCGGGCACAGGAGGCGTCACCCGCGGCAGAGGAGACACCTGCTCCGTCTGCGGAGCCAGAGCAGCTACATAGTCCCACATAAATAGTAGAATATTTTATATAGATCAAAAAATGTCATATACATGCCTAAACTAATGCAACCTAGCAACACAGCTTCGGACCCAGGATTTCAAAGTTGGGTGTTCAAAAATTTATATTGCAAACCAAAACCACAACAATATTTTTGAAACGGTTGCGATCAAGTTGGCTTTTGAGTCCAGAAGGCATTCTTCTCACTGTGCTTCTGTTACTCAAGAAATTAAAGAGTTAGGAGTAATATCTAAAATGTTCATGTGAAAATATTATTTTTCCGTCATACTGACAGTACACACATGAATGACAGAAAATGAAGATTAGTTACTATGACATTTTCGTAAACAAGGCATGGTGTTGTTATCCTTACTTGCAGAAAATATTATGCTGAAAATAAGCAACCAAATAATATATTTCAAGTAGGGATGATAACAAGTCTACAAAATTACAGCCTATGGTAATTGGACTCCAGGAATCAAGCAATTGGTGTTGAGAAAATTGAATGACAAAAAATGTGTCTGCTGGATTAAGCGTGAGAGGCTAGTTTTATACAAATTGACATGAAGTTTAGTGCACAAACTACACCACTTTTAGTCAATTTAGCAATAAAAGAACCATATATAAGAAATTTCGGGAAAAATATTTCGGGTGGTTGGTAGATCTATCTTAAAATTTGGCATCAACACATTTTGGATGCACGAGAGCCATGGATCAGAGTGGTTGGTAGATCTTAAAAACAAGATAACCTATACAATGAGGATCCGACCCCCACACCCATGCGCCCATGTGGAATCTCCCTTGAAACCTATCGGATCTAACGAATCTAGGTACATATTTCATAGATGGACTAAAAGAAGAAACCCTAGCCATGCCCAAAAATAGATAAGGGACTGAACAAGGAAACCTAGGATATTTCCTAAAATAGGACTGACCTTTTCTTCGTCGTCGACGTTGACCACGGGCTGCGGCAGAGGAGGCAGATGGCATGGCAAAGGAGTCACCTGCTCCGGCGGAGGAGCCACCTGCTCCGACGTAGGTGACACCTGCACCGGAGCCTGGACGTGGTCAACGACATTAAGGCCGCCCTACTGCCGGCTGGACCCCTCGCCGGCGGGAAGGGGTTTCTCCATGTGCGGCTTTGCACGAAGCTTGGATGCTTCGTGCGCCATGGCGTCGGCCCTGGCGTCAGCCCTCACTCCCATGGTCCGCTTGGGCATCTCGACGGCGGAGGTGCAGCAGCGGGAATGGAGCAGCGGTGGGAAGGGAGCAACGGCGGGATGGGCAGGCGAGTGGTGAGACGTAGGAGGAGAAAACCCTCTTTCTGGATTTGTGGATGGAGAAGAGGACGGGAAGAGGGGGGCGGCGATGAGATAAATGCTATGGGGAAGCGGAGCGTGCGATGGGGAAGCGGAGCCGCCGGTTTGGTCCTGGGCAGTCAAAAGGAGTTGCTGCCACGTTCACACCTCCCCGTGCGTTGTTCACACCACCACGTCTTGGCACGTCAAAACACAACTGCTCACTTCTCACTAAAATGAATAGCCCGATCGTGCACAGCCATGATTTAGGAGTAATGCAACTTCCCTTCAAAAAATTGTGTAATACACCTGCTCCCTCATTACACAGAACAAAATCATACAGTGGGACAACTGAATTTGTAGGCTTGTTTCATCTGCACGTGTCATGTTTTATATTTTTCATAAAATATGTTGTAAAACTTTACAAACAATGGAATGGCAAGTGGATGTGACAAAACTTCGTCAGCAACCGCGCGGATTCGTCTGCCATATATCCGATGTCCAGTACCGAGGAGGGGAATGTTGATCCACGCGATGCCATGTGTTTCGTCTGGACCCATATCATGCACCCCGAGCCAACCGGGCCAAAACATGCGCCGCTAGCCTTCTCGATCCAAACAATGAGCTAGTGTCCACCATGCGTAGAGATGCTCATGTGGACAGGTTTGCTAGCACTAGTGAATGATGTCAGATCTCGGTGTGCAATATGTGTAGCCACGTGTCTCTTTGGCATGCCTGCCATACCGAAGGGACTCGTCGAAGGTCCAACGAACTGCGGTGGGGTCAATGCTAGATGTATGGTGTGGGTCAACCTAGCTAACGGTGCATGGTTTGAGTTTAGGTGGCTAGGTTTGCATGGCTGGGGGGCTAGATGGCTAATGAGTGCGCATGCATCATCTGTACATTGTCAAAGTTGAATGGTGGTTGTCTACGTGGCCATGCATGCATGCATGGTGTGGGTCCAGTTTGCGTGCGGCACACGGGATGTGCCTTGGTGTGTAGGGCCCACAATTTGCAGCACAGAGTTCTGAAGCAGATGAAGGGGCGGGCCTCGGTCTTCGTCCACAAGCAGGACTTGTTCCCTCTCGAGGCTAGCTCCGGGATGCGTTTTGGTCTCGTTTACACACAACCTATGTGAAGGCTTATGCGTGCCGCTCTCGATGTTCGACCACACCCACACCGCTAAATGTCCCAAGAAATTTGGATCCCTCATGAATTTGCACGGATTATAGCGGCGGCCGACGGGGCCCGGCATTTTTTGCCCTTAACAATGGCTCTAAGGCGGCCCTGCCAATTGGTCGCACATGGAACATATATGGACCAAAGCTTAGCATGGAACTGTCACCCCCAATCCCTGCTGTGATTTCATGTGGCCGTGGTATAGATCCTGAATTTCCGAGGATACTGCCCTAGAAATGCGGCAAATGTCCCGAATATGGCAAGCGAGGGCTCCTAGAAAGGGCGGGACCTTGCATGCGCTTTTGGATTGTTGTCCATTGACCTGAGAGAAAGCACCGATGAAAACGGAGGAACGGGCCCGCACCCAGTGCGCAAACCGGATGTGTTACCTCAAGGTAGCTAGATCCAAACCATGCACCCCCGCCGTCTAGACCCACGTGGTGCACCACTTAGACACTAGACCCACATCACTTACGCCGGCCCCCAAGCCAACCATTCCCCATGTAGACTCATATGCCGCACCCCGCAAAATAGCTTAGCACAAGACTTCCACCCCGATTTCCACAACATGCACCACTACACGTAAGTGTCCAAAAAATGGACTATCGCATTATCAACATTTTTTTGCCAAAATAAGTAAGTTGTTTTTAAATTGCTTGAAAATAGCAAGGTTTCTGTTAAATTATAATTTCATTAATTAAACATTATTACGTGCATTTTTTTTGTCCCTCAAAAAGGGGTGCATTCCTTTTTTGTAAACCACAAAATTACTTCCTTTCCCTCGAAAAAAGGATCCTTCTTCACCCTCTCACGATCAGGTTCATGTTCACGGTGGCCTCGCCCTATAATCTAGGAGTGGTCGATCCAATCTCCCCACGGGGGACAACTTCCACACACTATCTATCTTGGTTGGTTGCAACCATCTCGCCATCACGGTTTTTTATGGGAAAATCACATTCTTTTGTTTTTCCTTCCAAAGATATGTGGCGAAAAAACATGGAACAAAAATTGTAGAAGGCATGGTGGGATACGTGCACATATTGTCTTTTTCTACTACAAGTGCACTTGTTGGCAAGTTGCATGTGCACGTGTCATGTTTCATTTTTTTATTGAAAATTATGTTGTACACCTTTACATAGACGCTTGAATTATTGTTTTCAAATGTTAATAATTCCTAAATATTGAAATTCAGCATGAACATAACACATGGCTTCCAAGCTTCGTCAGCGACCGCTTGGATTCGTCTGGTATATGCCTGTTGTCTGGTATTGGGCGGGGGAATGTGGATCCATGCGATGCCATGCGTTTCATCTGGACCCATGTCATGCACCCCCAGCCAATCGGGCCGACATCATGTGCCGCTAGGCTTCTCGATCCTTACCATGCGCTAGTGTCCACCATGGGTAGAGATGCTCAGGTGCACAGGCTTGCTGGCACTAGTGAATGATGTCGTATCTCGGTGTGCAATATGTGTAGTCACGTGTTGCTTTGACATACTTGGCATGCCGAGGCAAGGGACTCATGTCGGAGGTCCAACGAACCGAGGTGGGCTCAATAATGGATGGATGGTGTGGGTGAACCTGGCAAACGGTGCACGATTTGAGTGAAGCTGGCTAGGTGTGCACGGCTGGGGGCTAGATGGCTAATGAGTGCGCATGCGTCTTGTGTACATTGTCAAGGTTGACCAGTGTGTGTCTACTTGGCCGCGTGTGCATGCATGGTGTGGGTCCAGTTGGCGTGCGGTGCACAAGACGAGCCTTGGTTGCTAGGGTCCACATCTTGCGGCACAGAGTTCTGAAGCAGATGAAGGGACATGCCTCGCACACCGTTCATAGGCCAGACTCGTTTCCTCTCAATGTACAATGGCTCCGAGGCGGCCCTTCTCTTCGGTGGCACACGGCCCACATATATGGACCAAAGAGCTTAGCATGTGATTGTTACCCCATTCCCAGCTATGATTCATGTGGCCGCGGTATAGATCATGAATTCCCGATGATACTACCCTAGAAATGCGGCAACTATCCCGAATATGTCACGCGGGACCCAAGAAAGGCCGGGACCTAGCATGCGCATTTGGATTGTTCTCCGTTGACCCGAGAGAAAGCACCAATGAAAACGGAGGAACGGGCCCGCACCCAGTGCGCAAACCGGATGTGTTACCTCAAGGTAGCTAGATCCAAACCATGCACCCCCGTCGTCTAGACTCACGTGGCGCACCACTTACGCAGTAGATCCACACCACTTACACCGGCCCCCAAGCCAACCATTCCCCATGTAGACTCATATGACGCACCCCGCAAAATAGCTTAGCACAAGACTTCCACCCCGATTTCGACAACATGCACCACTACACGTAACTATCCAAAAAATGGACTATCGCATTATCAACATCTTTTTGCCAAAACAAGTAAGTTGTTTTTAAATTGCTTGAAAATATCAAGGTTTCTCTTAAATTATAATTTCATTAATTACACATTATAACGTGCATTTTTTTGTCCCTCAAAAAGGGGTTCGTTCCTTTTTTGTAAACCCACAAAATTACTTCCTTTCCCTCGAAAAAACGAATCCTTCTTCCCCCTCTCACGATCACATTCATGGTGGCCTCACCCTATAATCTAGGAGTGGTCGATCCAATCTCCCCACGGGGGACAACTTCCACGCACTATCTATCTTGGTTGGTTGCAACCATCTCGCCATCACGGTTTTTTATGGGAAAATCACATTCTTTTGTTTTTCCTTCCAAAGATATGCGGCGAAAAAACATGGAACAAAAATTGTAGAAGGCATGGTGGGATACGTGCACATGTTGTCTTTTTGTACTACAAGTGCACTTGTTGGCAAGTTGCATGTGCACGTGTCATGTTTCATTTTTTATTGAAAATTATGTTGTACACCTTTACATAGATGCTTGAATTATTGTTTTGGTATGTTAATAATTCCTAAATATTGAAATTCAGCATGCACATAACACATGGCTTCCAAGCTTCGTCAGTGACCGCTTGGATTCGTCTAGTATATGCCTGTTGTTTGGTATTGGGCGGGGGAATGTGGATCCATGCGATGCCATGCGTTTCATCTGGACCCATGTCATGCACCCCCAGTCAATCGGGCCGACATCATGTGCCGCTAGGCTTCTCGATCCTAACCATGCGCTAGTGTCCACCATGGGTAGAGATGCTCAGGTGCATAGGCTTGCTGGCACTAGTGAATGATATCATATCGCGGTGTGCAATATGTGTAGTCGCATGTTGCTTTGACATACCTGGCATGCCGAGGGAAGGGACTCGTGTCGGAGGTCCAATGAACCAAGGTGGGGTAATTAATTGATGGATGGTGTGGGTGAACCTGGCAAACGGTGCATGGTTTGAGTGAAGCTGGCTAGGTGTGCACGGAGGGGGGCTAGATGGCTAATGAGTGCGCATGCGTCTTGTGTACATTGTCAAGGTTGACCGGTGAGTGTCTACTTGGCCGCGTGTGCATGAATGGTGTGGGTCCAGTTGGCGTGCGGTGCACGGGACGAGCCTTGGTTGCTAGGATCCACATCTTGCGGCACAGAGTTCTGAAGCAGATGAAGGGGCAGGCCCTACACACCATTCATAGGCCAGACTCGTTTCCTCTCAATGGACAATGGCTCCGAGGCGGCCCTTCTCTTTGGTGGCACATGGCCCATATATATGGACCAAAGAGCTTAGCATGTGATTATTACCCCATTCCCTGTTATGATTTCATGTGGCCGCGGTATAGATCGTGAATTCCCGATGATACTACCCTAGAAATGCGACAACTGTCCCGAATATGGCACGAGGGACCCAAGAAAGGCCGAGACCTAGCATGCGCGCTTGGATTGTTCTCCGTTGACCCGAGAGAAAGCACCGACGAAAACGGAGGAACGGGCCTGCACCCAGTGCGCAAACCGGATGTGTTACCTCAAGGTAGCTAGATCCAGACCATGCACCCCCGCCGTCTAGACTCACGTGGTGCACCACTTACGCAGTAGACGCGCACCACTTACACCGGCCCCCAAGCTAACCATTCCCCCCGGGTAGACTCATATGTCGCACACCACAAAATAGCAAGGTTTCTATTAAATAATAATTTCCTTAAATACAATAAGGTACATTTTGTAACCACACAAAATTCCTACCTTCCCTCAAAAAAAGAATTCTTCTCTCACGATCACGATAGCCTCACCCTATAATCTAGGAGTCAATCCAATTAATCTCCCCACGGGGGCCAAGTTGCACGCAGTAGATATTTTTGGTTGGTTGCAAATTTCTCTCCAAAACGGTTAATTATGAGAAAATCAACTTATATATTTTTACTTCCAAAGACATGTGGCGACCAAAGCATGGAACAAAATCGTAGGAGGCACGGTTGGATACGTGCACATGCTGTCTTTTTCTACTACAACTGGACTTGTTGGCAAATTGCATGTGCACGTGTCATGTTTCAGTTTATCTTGAAAATTATGTTGTACACATTTACATAGGCGATCGAATTTTTTTTTCATATGTTAATAATCCCTAAATATTGACCACGTGATAAGCAATCCAAACAATTCAAAAAAAATCCCTAAATATTGAATTTAAGCATGCACCTAGAAATTATCAGTCATAGAACCAACATCTCTTTCGTAGAGATTAAGGTACTTCCACATTAAATCTAATATAGTAAATTCAAAGGATCAACTTAATACATTAACAGCACATAAGGATGTAGCCCAGGAATCCAACGAGTAGAGAGAAAAGGAGGAGCAAAATATGTAAGAAGAAGGATCAGCCAGCAGCAGCGCCATCAGCCTCCTAGCCTCACAACTCCAGGTCTCCAGCCTTGTGAACTCCAGTATTTTTTCTGCGAAACACGAATGGCAAAGTTGCTGTTACAGGTTAGGACTTATTGAAAATTATAGTTATGCTGAAAGAGTTATAATGACAAACAATGTTGACATGATGGTTACAACAAGCAAACAAAACCAAGCTCACAAGTGCAACTTACTTTTAACATCAAACAATTATATTAACATGGCCACTTTAGAGCAATATTTTACCATGCAACATAAACTTGTCATAGAAACAAAAGGCATGGCATGAAAGTATCGACAACATAATGCAAATAATTTTTAGGAAGCATGGCCATAGGAGTTATATTTTTAGTGGCAACCTTCAAGCAAAGTTGCATAGTTTTATAACAGAAAGGGCTGCTGTTATTTGTAGAGGCACACTGAGGTTGGCTAGCCATCGAGAATGACTGGTGGGCCAGGGGCCACATGACTGGGAGCATTTGTGTGTTCCTAACTGCCATGGGACCCGGATGTCAGTGGCTTACTTTGAAAACAAAAGGGGGGTTTATAGTTTAGTGGGAACCATCAAGCAAATTCGCAAAGTTTTAGCTGACATATTTATACTTGCTGAGATGCACAGAGTAAAATGATGGCATGTTGGAGGCAATAAATAAATATGCTACATGGCTTGTCATGGCATCTAAGCACAGAATGCTAGTACAAATCATGGAGAACAAGACATACAACATGAGCATCTCCATAAGAGCTGGTAGCTCTACCAAAAAGCAATCAACAACTCAAAAAAAGGTTCAAATATAGTATCAAGCACTTAATAATAGAAAGACACATAACAAATTTTTGGAGTAGAAGTGCAGGTGAACATCAAATACTACCACTACAACAGTACAAATTTAGCCTAGGGTTCATATACATCATAATCCAGCCCCCAAAAGCATGTACTCAATCACTACCACCACAACTGTAAGCACGAGCAGTAGGAAGATTAGGAGTGGGCAAGCTTACTCTAAACAACGGTACCACCACCGTTCAGACGAGCGGAGCGGTGAGGGAAGCGTGGAGAACGGCGGGGAAGCGATGTCGCGACCACTGTCCTCCTCCTCTTGTGCTTCAGAGTCATCTCCGACTCGGTTGGAGGCTCCACAATCTGCAACGGCACCTCTTGCACCGTGGGTTCCTGATCCAGTGGATGCTCTACCCTGGATCTGAACACCCACCACCTGCGCCTGTCCCACGGGCTGGACGAATTGGCCTGCTCCATCGCCCACAGGAGGATCTCGATGTGGTGCCTCGGTTGTGCGGGCGGGGGGAAAAGCTTTTTCTTCTCCCTGGATGTTATTTCCCTCAAAGTGGCCATTGCCGTCCAGTTCGACTGCCTTATGTTGTTAAACCAAGAACGGATCTCCATCAACCTGGCCATCTTGACCTGGTCGCCGCCGGTGATCTCCACGAAGTTGGCGTTCTCGCCGCCGGCGATCTCCACGAAGTCGGCTTTCTCGCCGCTGGCGATCTGCTCCTCCATCGAGGTTCTTGCATGGATGGAAGAAGGCCGTGGGATGTGGAAGAGTAGACGAGCAAAGTTGCGGCCGAGAGAAGGAGGAGAAGGAGAGGGAGGAGATGTCGCGGTTGTAATGGCGATGGGTGAGGGGAAGGACGATGGCGGCGGCGGTTCTGCATTGGATGAGAGGTGCGGCGCGTGATTGTTTTCTTCCTATGACTTTTTTTCGAAACAATTTTTTCCTATGACTAAAATGCCAGAGATTAAAACGGTTCCAAAAAAGCCCAACCACTGTAAAACTTTGTATAATATAAATATAGATAACTCGGGCCAACCAAAGCCCACACCCTGAATTAATATAGTATGCTTACAACTTAAATAACACCAAGACAAATATACATAGATAGATTTTTTAGCTAAAAAAGATAGATAAATAGATAGATGGCCGCTGCTTGTCCACCAGGCTCCTCCTTGCTCCTCCTCCGGGCGCCCTTCACTGCTCCTCCGCGGTGTTGTTGATGGGGTACGGCAGAGTGTGCATGCGCTCGTCAGTGGGGAAGACGTTGTCGTAGTCTGTGAAGATGTTATGGGTGGTGAAAGCTATGAACTCGCAGCCACACCAGAACACGCGGCCGAGGAGGTAGAACGCGTCGAAGGGGTTGGTGAAGTGGGCAAGGATAGCAACCACAACCCCGTTGTGGATGACCTCCTTGACTCGGTACATCCTTGGAGATCCGCGAGGGAGGTGCCCATAGCCGGCCCCAAGGAAGAAGTCGGTGACTGAGGGAGTCCTGGATAAGGGGGTATCCGGACAGCCGGACTGTACACATCGTCCGGACTATAGAAGCGTCAAGATACAAGACTCAAGACTTTGGCTCGTGTCCGGATGGGACTCTCCCTTGCGTGGAAGACAAGCTTGGCGATCCGGATATTATATTTCCTTCCTTGTAACCGACTCCATGTAAACCCTAGCTCTCCGGTGTCTATATAAACCGGAGAGGATGGTCCTTAGAAGGCCGATCACAATTACAATCATACCATCATAGGCTAGCTCTTAGGGTTTAGCCTCTAAGATCTCGTGGTAGATCTACTCTTGTACTACTCATATCTTCAATATTAATCAAGCAGGAAGTCGGGTTTTACCTCCACCGAGAGGGCCCGAACCTGGGTAAACATTGTGTCCCTTGCTTCCTGTTACCATCAGCCTAAGATGCACAGATCGGGACCCCCTACCCGAGATCCGCCGGTTTTGACACCGACATTGGTGCTTTCATTGAGAGTTCCTCTGTGCCATCACTTCAAGGCTTGATGGTGTCTTCAACCATCAACGACATGGTCCAGGGCGAGACTTTTCTCCCCAGACAGATCTTTGTGTTCGGCGGCTTCGCACTACGAGCCAATTCGCTTGGCCATCTGGAGCAGATCGACAGCTATGCCCCTGGCCACCAGATCAGGTTCGGAAACTTGAACTACACGACAGATGCTCACGGAGATTTGATCTTCGACGGATTCGGCCCTGCGCCGGGAGAGTCGGACAGTCATGGCGAGCACGGCCTAGACCTGCTGTCGGACAATGCTCAGGACATCATCCCTGCAGCAGCGTCGGATCTAAATCCGGAGCAGATTGCGTTGCCCAAGGACGGAGGGTTGGACCCCGCCCCGCAGGCCGCACCCTCATCGGTGGTGGAGCCAAACACGGGTCTCATCCCTGTGGAGGCCTGTAACCCCGGACCCCCGGACTCGTATCCGGCTGTTGGTTCCGGTTCGCATACCCTCGAGCCAGCCGATCCAGGTTTGGCTCCGGTAATGGAATTTACTGCCGCGGACATCTTTCAGCACTCGCCCTTTGGCGACATGCTGAACTCATTGAAGTCTCTCTCTATGTCAGGAGGCTCTGGGCCAAACTATGTTCGGCTTGAGTGGGAAGCAGGCGATGAAGAAATTCGCTGCCCACCCACCACCCACTTCATTGCTACGATCGATGATTTAACCGACGTGCTTGACTTCGACTCCGAGAACATCGCCGGCATGGACGACGATGCCGGAGAAGCTCCAGAATTTCTGGGGCATGGGACAACACACGATATATACATGGTGTATACGCCCAAGAAGGACAACAACGATAATCTGGAAGATAAAACACCCGGACAAAAGCCAAAACGGCGGCACAGACGCCGCTCAAAGTCCATCAACAGTAAAAACAACGACAAGAGCACAAGAAGGATTGACATACCAATAAGTCCTGAAGGCAGTAACGACCACATGGACCCAGCGATGGAGCAGGACAATCCAGGTCACGCCAAACCAAGTTCGGAGCAAACACCCGATCAAAATGATCAGGAGGGACGAGCTCATGAAACCGCCCCAGAGTAGGAACACAGTCCGGATGACGATGCATCCATCATTCCGGACGAACAAGTGGAACGAGACAACCTCCATCGAAAGCTCATGGCCACATCAAGAAGTTTAAAGAAGCAGAAGCAACAGCTCAAAGCCGCATAGGAAAAGCTCGGGCGTAGATGGAATAAAGTGCTAGACACTGAAGAAAGATATGGCGACGATCGCGATACCAAAAGCTATCCAAAGCGCAAGCTACTGCCAGAATTCGACGACGAGGCCGTTCCACCAAAGAATAATATGACCAAGAGACCAGATGTACCGCTCCACAACCGCAATAGAACGACTACTGACACCGCTCACGATCTGCATGAGCATCTGGACAAGAAAGCCGGTGCAGCCAGGTCAATCTATGGATCTAAAAGACACACCCTGGTGAGGGACTATGGTCACCCAAACACTCATACAAGCCAAATACCAGTTCGGAATAAACTACGGACACAGCAATAGCTGACTGCATGCCACAGCACGCCCAGATACAGAGGGGCTACTCACCCCCTGTGCTTCACCGAAGAAGTACTGGACCATGAATTCCCACAAGGCTTCAAACCTGTGAACATAGAAGCATACGACGACACGACAGACCCAGGGGTCTGGATTGAGGATTTTATTCTGCATATTCACATGGCTCATGGAGATGACCTCCACGCCGTCAAATACCTTCCCTTAAAATTGAAGGGACCAGCTAGACACTGGTTGAAAAGCCTCCTTGAAAACTCAATTGGGAGTTGGGAGGAACTCAAAGATGCTTTCAGGGCCAATTTTCAAGGGACTTATGTCCGGCCTCCGGATGCAGATGACCTAAGTCACATAATCCAACAGCCCGGAGAGTCCGCCCGCAAGCTTTGGAACAGATTCCTCACTAAGAAGAAGCAAATTGTCGATTGTTCGGACGCTGAAGCCTTAGCGGCATTCAAACACAGCATCCGTGATGAATGGCTCGCCCGACACCTCGGCCAAGAGAAGCCAAGGACAATGGCAGCCTTAACAAGCCTTATGACCCGCTTTTGCGCGGGTGAAGATAGCTGGCTGGCCCGTAAAGGAACTAGCGACCCCAGCACATCCGAAATAAGGGATGGCAACGGGAAGCCACGGCGTAATAAAAACAAACGCCAAAACAAGGAAGAGAGCCCGGATAACACGACAGTCAACGCCGGATTCAGGGGCTCTCGACCTAATTAGCAAAAGAAGCCATTTAAAGGCAGTAAAGAGGGACCGTCCGGCCTGAACAGAGTTCTGGACAGACTATGCCAAATTCATGGCACCCCGGAGAAACATGCGAACCACACCCATAGAGACTGATGGGTCTTCAAGCAAGCCGACAAATTGAATGCCGAACACAAAGGGAGGGAAACACCAAGTGAAGACGTGGACGAACCTCGCCAGTTGAACACTGGGGGACAGAAAAAATTCCCGCCAGAGGTTAAAACAGTAAACATGATCCACGCGCCTCACACATTCACGAGAAGGCATGAACGCGCGCTCAGAGACGCGCACGCTGTACAGCCCATCGTACCCACATACGACTACTGGATGTCTCATCCGATCACTTTCGATCACATGGACGGCCGAACTAGTATTCGGTGCGGAGGATCACAGGCCTTGGTGCTTGACCCAATAATCGATGGATACCATCTCACCCATGTCCTTATGGACGGCGGCAGTAGTCTCAACTTAATATACGAGGACACTGTCCGCGGGATGGGGATAAACCCATCTAGAATTAGCCAAAGCAACACCACCTTTGAAGGGGTGATACCAGGCGTTGCAGCCCACGGCAGGGGCTCCGTTGTGCTGGAAGTAACATTCGGCTCCCCAGACAACTCCAGAAGCAAAGAACTGCTCTTCACCATCGCACCCTTCCAAAGCAGCTATCACGCATTGCTAGGAAGAACGGCCTTTGCCCGCTTTAACGCATTGCCGCATTATGGCTACCTTACACTCAAGATGCCCAGTCCACATGGCGTCATCACCGTTAGCGGAATCACAGAGTGCTCTTCGCGCGCAGAGGAACACGCGACGGCCCTGGCGGCCGGACTATAAGCGGCCTCTAAAACCAGAAAACATGACTGGTCATTATGAACCACACACACGGTTAGACGAGTCCGATAGCCCGGATAAAGTTCAACCGGGCACCGTATATGTAATCCCATAGCGGAAACCAGGGGCTATAAATATTTAATACAGCCCCACACTTGGCTCAACCTTATTGGCAGGCCATCATCTTACACTTGTACTATCAATCGCATACTTACGTTGTACTCTCCTAGGAGTTTTCCTTTTTTTTCATAGGCAACGCTTGCGTGATACCCTTCCAGGATACGACACAACGGAGACAAAGGCGCAGACGTGTAGCAGGGCCCTATTCAACAGTTTCTTTTTAGATTAAGCCACTGTGTAAACCTTTTCTATTGCCTCTTGTTGCTCAAACCATCCCATGGGTTCTATACCCATAGAGGATACTGTCGTTATTGGCATTTTGCCATGACAGATTACCGCACGTACCTAGAAACACAGGGTTCATATTGAATGGGCATTCTTGAGCCCATCTTTTGTTATAAAGTTTGAATACCTTCGGCAGTGTTCAGCGTCACGAGTTTGGCCTTATATGCATCAGCTCCGAATCATGTCTTGGGTCAAATGTTGGGTTTGCCCGGCTCTTGGGTTTGCCGCCTTACGTTCCATATTATCGGCTAAGGCAGGCCAAAGAAGAACTACTGCGATTGTGCCCTGGTTATTCCGGATGAGCGCCTCGGTAGAGAAAGCTGAAAACTGACCGTCATGATACAGCGAGAGACTGTTCAACCACTCGAAGACTCACCAGAATCTCTAGGATTCCTCCGCATTAACGAAGGGCTGTTTTCAGGCCATGTACACATGCGCCCGTATTCGGTTGCACGCGAAGGTACCAGGGGCTACATAGTAGCCCCACCATTATATTCCCATGGCTAAGCGGAAGTGTTGCAACTATATAGTCTAGTTGCCTTGTTTGACGTGCGATCACCTCCTTAATGGACCAAGACGTTGGATCAAGTGTGATTAAGCATATTCTTCGCGAACACCCCCGCATTGTATGCGTGGGGGCTGAAGCCAACGACTGCTATCTTTCGGACTACTTATACATATAAGAATGGCCATACAGGGGACGCAATTATATTTCTAGGCAAAAAGTATAAATATAGCCTTGTACTCAAAATAAACATTGTTTTTTACAATGATTTGACTTATCACTCGAACAAGACATTCTTCGAGCACTACTCCTCTATTAGGCGGGCACCTTCTGTGACTTGCGACAAGTAGTGCTCGGCCGGATATTGGCCTCCTGCCGGATCCTGGGTTGCTATTACAGTGGCTTCCATATCCATCCAATAGGCTTTAACGCGGGCTAGAGCCATCCGCGCACCCTCTATGCACGCCGACCTCCTCATGGTGTCAATCCGAGACACGGCTCCTAGGAATTGCTTCACCAAACCAAAATAGCTATCCGGCTTAGGCCCCTTCGGCCAAAGATGGTCTATTACAGACCGCACGGCAAGCCCGGACAGCCGGTGGAGCTCCGCCATAGCAGCCACCTTCTCATTCAGCGGCAGCGGGCGAGTGGGAGCATTGAACTGCAACCAGAAAAGTTTCTCCACTTCTTCATCGCCTTGACCCTCGAAGAACTTGACATCGTCAGCTCTACTATTCGCCAAGTCCGCATATGCGTCTGCCGGACTCAAGCGCCCAGCCAGGGGAGCATACTTCGGATCCAAGAACTTCGTCCGCAGTAAGTATGAGCCCCCAGCCACGATTTTGTCGGCCTGTTGGAGCTCCTCCCACATACTGCAGATCTCGGTCCGCATCTCCTTGGCGGCATTAAGTGCCTTGTCTAGCTCGGCCGAACTAGCCTTATTCTCCTTTTCGAGGAGTGCGTACTGGTCGGCGGCATTTTTTAACTCCCCAGCCATTTCGGCTATCTTTGCCTCGCTTCGGCGATGAGCAGCCTGTTCGGCTCTCAATTCTTCAGCCGCCTTTAGGGCAGCCGCATTGCTAGCCCAAGCTTGTTCCTTGGCTTGAACAAGTTCCACCCTCAGGGCCTCCACGGCAGCAGCACCATCTGCAGTGCAAACAGATTGCATTAATATTATGCCCCTATTGCATTTTCCTATACATCATAATAAGGGAAGCCGATCACATACCCTGTGACTCCTCTAGCCGTTTATTCACCAGTGTGATATCGGCATCAATGGATCTGATTTGCCTCCTTAGTTCGGCAACTTCAACAGACTGGTCGGCTGTCGGATCCTTGTATATCTGCGCACATGTACGGCGCAGACATTAGTATATGATCCCCCGTTTGCTGCCTATGGCGAGCAACCAGAGTCTCAGGGGCTACTATCTATAGGGAGCACACCTAGCGCGCGCTTCATAACCAAAAAATTGTGCATTTTCACTACATACCTCAAAGCCTTTGAGCAGGCTTGTAAATGCCTCATTCAAACCGCTGGTGGCGGATGAAATCTTCGTGAGCACCGTGCTCATTACAGAGCGGTGCTCCTCCGAGAGCGCGGCTCGCTCCAGAAGGCCCGTCAGTACATCCGGCCGGACACTGAACTGTGTTGGACCCTTCTCATTGCCCCCTGTGGGAGCCAAATGCTCCGGGCTTAGGGTGACTGACGTGTTCGCTGTCGGCTTTGGCAGATCCGGACTCCTCCGTGACGACACCTCCGGGTCGCCCGCTTCATGAGGCGGAAAGGTGGGTGGAGTCTCACTCTCCATCATCTCCGGACGAAGGTCCCCCGAAGACGAACTCTGTTGAGAAGAGCTGCTTGCCAGACTACAAAAGACGAAGTCCCGGTTATGGATATCGGAGTAACATCACACCTTCGAATTAATGAATAACTTACGATTCGGTGGAGGGCTGGCCCGTTGGTGGGCATGACGCGGTGAGGGTGCCCGTCGCGGCAGAGCCCCCTGGTGATGCATTCTTCCCCTGCTTGGGCATCTCCGCCTCCAAATCTTCGGAGGCGGCCCTCTTCTTCCCACGTGGGGAAGAGGCTTTGGCCTCCCCTTCCCGGCTATCCTCCATAGTAGAGGTAGCGATTCCGCCGGTCTGGATGCATAGTGCGGCTTCACTGCCCTTTCCTTCGCCTTTCCCTGAGGGGATTTTTCTGAGCGCCCGGCCGAGCATCTTTGCAATACTTGGACCAGGCGAGCATTCGGGAAGTGGCGTCGGACACCGGATTCTCTCCGCCTTGTTGAGCCATTCCTGGCCACGGAGGGATTTTCAGAATAATAGTTATGATAAATATAAATGAAGTGTCCGGCTTCAAGGTTACTTACTTGGGCATCTAGGTGATTGCAGCTTAGGCCCGCATCCTCGGTGGCGTCCGGACACTTTACTTGTGGTCCGAAGAATAATTTACACATTCCTTCGAGATTCAAGCCGAAGAAGTGCTTAATAGTCCGCGGACCCTCTGGATTAAATTCCCACATCCGAAGAGGCCGGCGTTTGCACGGCAACATCCGTCGGATTAGCATCACTTGCATTATGCTGACAAGATTTATGTCCCTCTCAATAAGCTCCCGAATATGATTCTGTAGTTCTGGTACATCGCCAGCTGGCCCATAATTCCGTCCTACGTCAGTCCAAGGCGCTAACTGTGACGGAGGGCCTGAGAGGAACTCGGGGGCAGATACCCACTTTGTGCCTCTGGGAGCTGTGACATAAAACCACCTCCATTGCCACACATCGGGTACTTCCAGAAAAGAACCCTCCAGCCATGGGGCATCGGTGTTCTTGCTTATTATGGCACCTCCGCACTCCGCATGTCGCCCCTCGATCATCTTCGGCTTCACATTGAAGGTCTTAAGCCATAAGCTGAAGTGTGGGTTGACGTGGAGAAAAGCCTCACACACGATAATGAACGACGAGATATGGAGGACGGCGTTTGGAGCCAGATCATGGAAATCCAAGCCATAGTAGAACATGAGCCCCCTCACAAAGGGGTCGAGGGAGAGGCCTAGGCCTTGGAGGAAGTGAGGGACAAACACGACGCTCTCGTTGGGCTCCGGCGTGGGGATAACTTGCCCCGGAGCAGGAAGCCTGTGCTGGATATCGGCGGTCAGGTATCCGACCTCCCTAAGCTTCGCAATGTCCTCCTCTTGAATCGAGGAGGCCACCCACCGGCCTGTTGCATCGGACCCGGACATACTGGGGGATCTGGGTGTTGGAGCTTAGGTTTTGAGTGCTGGAGCTCGAGGTGCGAGAAGGGGCAGGATAGGTAGAGAAGAGGCATAGGCCTTGACCCCTTTATAAAAGGGATGAATACCAAGAGTCCTCAGCGTGACCACTTGAGACTTATCTAAAATACATGGAATCATACCAACGGTCGCCGTGGGGTCACATATGCCCACATTGATGAAGATCCCGTATTAAGAGGAACACGATCTCTGCTTTGGCAGGACGTGCCAATAAAACCGCCTCGCAACACGAGTCGAGGTAGAGCAGGAGACGCCGGTCCATGTTGGAGGCCATGATGCAAGGGCATGACGTATAAAAATTGTCAGCAGAACGGATTTATGCTATGTTCCCTACTATGGTGTGTGAAGACCATCTTGCAGATCCAGACACGGTCTACGTGTTCGACAATAACCTAGGAGTATTCGGAGGGAGGAACCCGCCTTGCAATGCCGAAGACAAGACTACGCGCTGGACTCATCGTCATTGAAGCCTGGTTCAAGGGCTACTGAGGGAGTCCTAGATAAGGGGGTATCCGGACAGCCAGACTGTACACATCGTCCGGACTATAGAAGCGTCAAGATACAAGACTCAAGACTTCGGCTCGTATCCGGATGGGACTCTCCCTTGCGTGGAAGACAAGCTTGGCGATCCGGATATTATATTTCCTTCCTTGTAACCGACTCCATGTAAACCCTAGCTCTCCGGTGTCTATATAAACCGGAGAGGATGGTCCTTAGAAGGCCGATCACAATTACAATCATACCATCATATGCTAGCTCTTAGGGTTTAGCCTCTATGATCTCGTGGTAGATCTACTCTTGTATTCCAGATATCTTCAATATTAATCAAGCAGGAAGTAGGGTTTTACCTCCATCGAGAGGGCCCGAACCTGGGTAAACATTGTGTCCCTTGCTTCCTGTTACCATCAGCCTAAGATGCACAGATCGGGACCCCCTACCCGAGATCCACCGGTTTTGACACCGACATTGGTGCTTTCATTGAGAGTTCCTCTGTGCCGTCGCTTCAAGGCTTGATGGCATCTTCAAACCGTGGCGGACATCTCTCGGTCCAACAGGTGGGCTTCTTTACACAGCCCAACGACACACATGCATGGCAGCCCACCCTCGAGCGCAGAAAAAAAAACAGGCGCAGAAAAAAACCATAAGTATTATATGATTTATCGACACGAAAGCCCTAGATAATCCTTACAATGTCAAAAGGCTACGAAACTTGGCAATGATGCTATTCATGTAGGTACAAGGTTGTTGGTCCACTTCAAGGATGTCGACAAAAACATGCTTCGAGACGGACCCTACCCGTCCCGAAAGGCCTCCCATGAAGCAGGTTCAGAATGACATCGAATTTTTCCAGGATGTAAGTCCAATGAGATCAACACTTGTTCATGTTGGCTAATGTGGCACTGACCGTCGAAGGAGATAAATATTGATACTTGTCATGTGGGCCCATATTTTCTTTACATTTGGTGTCGATAGAACACAAAAAACAAACATGACTATATGCTTTTAGGTCTTCACCCTCCCCAATTTGTTGGCCAACTCAGCAGGTTTTGCCTTAAGATGCCACCTCTTTCTGTAAGCTGCAATTGCTGTGGTTTTGGAATGCTGGTTCCCTTTCCTGCAGAACAGGCATTTATAGCGACCGTTACGCCGGTACACAATCTTTGCAGCCACGAGCCAGTTGAAGATTTTCTTTCTGAAGGATTCCCTCAGCTGTAGGTAGTTCTCCCATTCTTCCAAATCTGCAATCTGGTATTAGAAGAAAAACAATCTCATGCCAGCGAATTGTACATTATATCAAAGGCAGGCATAAATGGATTGTTTTTTTTTCTTTGTATTGGTTTCCTAAAACTTTGGTTATATGAAAGACAGGCATAAAATGGAATACAAATGATCCATTCATCTAAATTTGCAAACCCTAAGACTGATAACCGTACGATTAATCAAAAAAAAGGCGAACAGTATGATTGTCTATACGAATAGCGACGAATAACAAGAGAGCAATTTCTAGGGTTAACCTCGAGAAGGCAAATTCTAGGGTTAATATCTGCAGACACTAACCGATTCGTCGTTGTTGGTGCTGTGTTGGACCAGCTGCGGCTGCGAATCGGCGGCGATGACGTCCTTGTCGATCAGTTCCTTCATGGGGTCCACATCCGCCACACGGAGTGCACCAGCCACGCCCCCTCCCCCGGCAGGTAGGATCATCCTCGCCGGCAAGAATGTGGGCTTTTTGGCGGCGGCGAGTACTGGGCAGCGACGAAGACGTGGGTGGATAGGCAGAGGCGATTGAACGCTGGAGGCAGGAGCGAGATTTGTGGAGTGAAAATTCAATATGTTTGGGAGAGAGAGGTCAAGGCCGCGCACAATTCGTCACTTTTGAAATTTAGGTAGAAACATGCACGTATACAGCATCGTGCACATCCAGAGATTTGCCCGAACCAACCAATAAACCAACCAAGCAAAAGAAAGTGCACAATGTCGGTCCACAAACGTGGCAACCTAAACCGAACACCAAAACAGTGTGTTAAAAAAACAGCAAAATAGGAGGGACATTTTTTTGTTTTGCGCAGTACTACTAAATACTAGAAGGGAGAACTGCTGAAAAAAATACTACTAGAAGGGACAGTTGGCACATTTAATTTCACATGGCATCTAGATTTTTTGTTCATCGCTAGCTATGTTGTACCGATTAGGTAAAATGAATGGATAATTATAAAACCCTAGCTATTGTCAAGGTTTATCGGTGTGTGTCTATGTGGCCAAGTGTGCTTGCACGGTGTGGGTCCAGGTGAGTGTGATGCATGGGACGGGCCTTTGTAGTTAGGGCCCACATGAAGCGGCACCGAATTTTGAGGAAAGTGAAGGAATGATCCCCACACACCGTCCGCATGCCGGACTTGTTCCCTTGCATTGGCTAGATCCAACATGTGATATGGCCTCGTTTACACTTACCCCGCGTGAGGGTTTATGCATGCCCCTCTCGGTGTTTGACCATACCCTTCATGGGTCATATGATGAGACCATGCTAGGCCCAGTGATGCACCGCCTAGGCACAAACCAGACGCGTTACCTCTCGGTAGCTAGATCCAAACTGTGCACCCCCGTTGTTTAGACCCAAGTGGAGTAGCACCTAGACACATGACCCGTGACACTTGTGCTAGCCCCCGAACCATGCATCCCCGCCGTGTAGACTCATATGTTGCCATGTGTGCATGCATGTTGTGGTTCCAGCTGAGTGTAATGCACGGGACGGACCTTGGTTACTAGGTCTAACATCACGCGGCAACGAGATTTGAGGCAAGTGAAGGAACGGGCCCCGCACTCCCTTCACAGGACGGACGCATTCCCACTCTCTGGCTTGATCCAGCATGGGATATGGCCCCAGTTGCCCACAACCTACACAAGGGCCTACGCATGCCACTCTCGATGTTTTACCACACCCTCTAGGGGTCGTATGATTACACTTGCGCTAGGTCCCGTGAATTTTCGGCCCCTCGATAATTTGCATGGATTATAACGGCAGCTGATGAGCATCATAGCCTAGAGAACGGCGTCGAGGCCACCCCTCCCTTTGGTAGCATATGGTGCATATATGGACCAAAGAGCTTAACATGGGGCTTTCATCCCAATCATTGCTATGATTTCATGTGGCCGCCGTAGATCTGGAACTTTCGATGTTACAACCCTAGAAATGCGGTAAATGTCCTGAATATGGGAGGGAGGAGGGGGGGAGAAAGGCCACGCAATAAACTATCCCCATAATTTTATGTTTGTTTTATCTAGAAAGACAAACAAGTTTTTTGAAATAAGGATTTTAAGCATGTTTTAATAAGGATTTTATAATTTCACATTATAAGGTGCTTATTTTTTCCTAAACAAAGGTGTTGTAAACGCACAAAGCTCCACATTGAGCCTCTCACCATCACGTTCACGTTGAACTCACCCTAAAATGAAGGAGAGGTAGATCGAATCTCCCCACGGGGGGCAACCTCCACCTAGTAGCTAAATATGGTTAGTTGAGAATTTCTCCCCAAGTCGTTTTTTGAGGCAAAATCACAGTCTTTTTTTCCCTCCAATATTGTGGCGAAATACATGGAAGAAAAATTGTGGGAGGCACGGTGGAACGAGTGCACCTTTTTTCCCTCCAAAAGTGCACAAGTTGCCATATTGCATGTGAACGTGTCACATGTACAAACAATTGAATTGTAGTTTTTATTTTGTTAACAATTCCTAAATATTGAATTTCAGCATGCACCTACCCCATGTCAGTTAGGTCAAATTTGTTTTATCCAAGTTCCGCCAGCGACCGTGCAGATTCTTGTACCATGCACGTGCTGCTCCGGGCCTCTGGCGTCCGGTACCGGACAGGGGAATCTAGATGTGATGCAATACAATTCATGTTGACCCATATCATGCACCCTTAGCCAACCAGGCCGACAACATGCACTGCTAGCCACCTTGATCTAGACCATGCGGTAGTGTACACGATGGGAAAAGATGCTCAGTTGGACATGTTTGTTGGCACTAGTGCATGATGCCCAATCTCGGTGTGCAAGACGGGTAGCTGTGTGTCGCTTTGACATGCTTGGCTTGCGGAGGGAGGGACTCGTTGGATAACTAACGAACCGAGGTGGGTCAAGGGTGGATGGATGGTGTGGGTCAACTTGGCTAAAGGGGAAAGGTTTGAGGCCATTTGAACAATGTATGCCATGGGTATGGTCATGAGCTACCTCACTTGCCTTACCACGAAATTTTTCATAAGGGGACATTGTAAACCTAAAATTTTTGAGTTTTTTTTGGATATCCTATTCGTTACATTTATGGTACCATGTACAACAAATTTGGGGTTATTTTGGAGATGGTCAAAAAAATCACTTCATTACAGACGGACCGTTTGGTCTCACTTAAGCGAGTTTTTCTAACAAGGTGGTTTTTTCGACCACATCCAAATCACCTGAAATTTTGTACACATGATCTTTTCATTAACATAGACAGAATTTGAAAGTTTTCCATTTTTTAGAATTTTATATAATTTATAGTGGCTCAGTGAAAGTAGGTACATACCTCTGACTTTACCTTAAGGGCACAGTGTAAACTTCATTATTGTTGAATTTTCTTTTATAATCATGTTTATTACATGGATGTGGCCGTGTAAAAAAATTTGGGTGATTTGGAAAATAAAAAGCCCACCTTCTAATAGGAGATATCAAACCCCACAGCCTGCATACGACTAGAAACCCAACCTTATGGGCCAGGATGCAGGCCCGTGGGATGTTGATTTCTCCTGCTAGTAGGCCCCACAGGGCATACACAGAAGTGGATAGGGAACATGCTGTTTCAGTGAGAGAGGCTCATGCAAGTGGTCTTTCAGCCGCGTATATAAGTAGGTGTGTGCGCGTCTCGCTTGGCGAGGTGGGACTAAACTCCCACCACCCGTCAGTTGCGCCCGGTGCGTCTCAGCGTTGGGCCAAATTTGGTTGGGTTGTCCTAGGCGAACCTCACCCGCGTGCTGGACCACGCGTCCCCTCTAGATGGTTGGGCTGGCCCATCATGTATGCATATCCTTTTTCTTTTTTGTTTTTCACATATTCTCTTTCATTTGTTATTATACAGTTGTAAAACAAAAGGTAGTTGTAAACGCACAAAACTCCTTCTTCAGCCTCTCACCATTATGTTCACGGTGAACTCACCCTAAAATCAAGGAGAGGTAGATCGAATCTCCCCACGGGGGACAACCTCCACGGAGTAGTTATGGTTACTTCAGATTTTCCAGATTTTCTTCCCAAGTTGTTTTTTGAGGGGAAAATACATTTTTCTTTTTTCCTCCAATATTTGTGGCGAAATACATGGAACAAAAATCGTGGGAGGCACGGGGCTACCTGTTTTCCCCCCTCCGAAAGTGCACTTGTTGCCAAAATGCATGTGAACGTGTCATATTCCACATTATCCTTAAACATGTTGTATACTTGTACAAACAATTGAATTGTCGTTTTTATTTTGTTATCAGTTTCTAAATCTTGAATTTCAGCACTAGTATTTTTTTTATTTTTTTTATTTTTAGTGTATTTATACACCATCATACAATTATTGGTACAATACCAGTTATGAGGTTTACATCATTATGTCCATAACAGTGTGTCAAATGAAGGTGGATTAGGTTCAAGTGGAGTCAATATGTGGTGCATGTCAAAAGTATACTACTAAACCAAACTTGATCTAGTTAGGACTAGTAGTACTTTCGATGTGCACCACATGTTGCCTCCACTTGAATCTAATCTGCCAGCACAAGCTATTTAATCATCATCATAGTCATAACATGAACAGTAGTTATTTAATCATCATAGTAACAGTGTAGCACATCATCATCTTCAAACTCATTCTAGCTAGCTAATCACCACCAACACTAGCTGTGATAGCTATCTAATCACCAGCAACACTAGCTAATAAAATTCATCAGAGTCATTACCACCAACACTAGCTTATCACTCCTGCTGCTCTCTCTCGGGTAAAATAACATAAAACATGTGTAGCACTTGTTCTTCATCAAGTTGGAGCATGCAGATGAACCTGTCTCCTAATCGTGGGCTGCACTTTTGATTGCTGTCCCCTAGTACTTCTCCCCGATCGTTCAGAATTTTGCTCCAATCTTTCACTATTAAGCATTCCTCGCTATTAGAAATCCTGAATGCACTAAAGTGCATTATAGGATATCTTGGCCGTAAGCTAACAATTCTCATCTGACCTTTAGTCTTGATCCAATGAGGCACAACATTCAGCAGGAGTCCCTGTTGAAGAACATTGTATAGTAACATACTTAGCAATGAAGTTTAGCTTACAAAATAATGTATGCAAAAGATGCGCAGAGTACAAATAGTAAAAATCTTATCATCTTTCCTAAATACATGTGGCCGTAGTTCAATACGAACACTATTGGTCGCACGTTTTGAGTACTAAGATTTGCAAGTCCAGAAAAATAATTTGTCTTGACAGCATGAAGATCCTCAAGCCATGAAACATAATGACTTATCTCCTTGCAGTTTAGTTCAGCCCCGCGAGAGTAGTAGGTCCTGTCTACCAAGCGTTGGACATGTTTGCTTGATTGGAAATAAGCTGTCAATAGAAATTAGTTGTCAACTATTTTTGAATAAACAATATCAAAGACATGAATATGGTTGAGAAACTCACATTTTGGTAGAACTGGAGGCGTCTGCACATTGACCCAGATGTCGGTATTACCTTCAATATCATCTTCCGGACGAATATCAAAGGTGATAACCATATCAGGCTCAAATGCATAAGTCTTGCATAGTGCTCGCCATGTTTTGCATCCAAAATAGGTGTAGTCGTCTTCGTTGTATAATTTTGCATGGAAAATATAACCATGCTCGGTCTTCAAATAAACTCTCTTTACCTCCATAGTAGTCATAGAACTTAAACCTATCTTGTCCAATACAAAAACTCTTGCATGGCAGGGGATACACTAGTAGAATAGTAAAAAAAATTATAAGTTGAAGCAAATGAAGCAGATGTCATGCTTAATTACGAAAAAAGACTTGTCGTCATGACTTACTATATCCACTTTGAAGTTCTCGTCCAGCTTGATGCCGAAGCGCCTATCATCATCTAGGAAGATTCTGTCGCACAGGCCGCGCTCGTCTTCACATTCTTTGCAAATACCGAAATCCTTTTCGTCGTCAGACATTTCCTATGTTCATAGTTAAAACATTAATTGAAAATCGATCGAAGACAACTACCAGGATACTCAACACACAAATCCGGGGCACTCAATATTTCCTACATATTCTGGCACAAGTCATGCCAAAATTCACGGAAAAATCCGGCATGACCTTTGCTAAAATAGGACATATCGAGCGCCTAAAAATTGCCGGAACTGAAATGAACCAACACTCCGGCAAAACATAGGCCACTTGGAGGTGTAACCTGCAAACATGACCGGCCACTTGGGCAAGCACATATCCTATTTGAGCAACACAAGATATACATTTCAAAATATCTTATAGGACTCAAATTAGCATGCATTCAATAAGCAAAAGTAAATATTCATCTATGGAGGGAGTTTTGATCCTTCATGATGCTTTGAACAGCATAAAAAAGAAAAAAAGAAAGTGCTATGCTTCTGAAAATTGATTTTGAAAAGGCCTATGACAAAATCAAATGGTCCTTCCTTTTTTAAATGTTGAAAATGAAGGGATTCCCAGATAAATGGATTGATTGGGTCATGGAGACGGTTAGAGGTTGGAAAGTTTGTGTCAAGGTTAATGAGAATCTGGGAAAATACTTTATCACTCATAAGGGCTTGAGACAGGGGGACTCTTTATCCCCTCTGAATTTTGATGTGGCTGCTGATGCCCTGGAAATTATGTTACATAAAGCCAGAGAAAATGGGCTGGTCAAGGGGGTCCTAAATGAATACATACCAAATGGGGTTAATATGTTACAATATGCATGATCTTTGCTTTGGTAAAAAAGAAAATAGTTAAAGAAGTTTTTGACAATGGTCTAGATAATGTGCAATTTAGAAGAACTTTATTAGGAGACGCTAGAGAGCTATGGGGACATATTAAAGAAGCATGTAGATCGGTGACTTTGAATGAGGATAAAGACGAAATCCTTCTACAGGCACCTAATTGAAAATGGTGTCAAATATCCACACCTGTATATGTGGAAGATTAAAATGCCACCCAGAATCAAGGTGTTCATGTGGTTAATACTAATTGTAATTAACTAACTAGCACTAAAAATAGCCTAGGGTTCATACTAACTAGCACTAAATAGCTAGGGTTCATACTAACAGAGAGAAGAGAAGAGGGAAGGGGAGAGTGCTTACAGAGGGTGGGGAGAGAGATGGGGTCGGGGGAGACGGCGGCACCGAGGTGGGGTCGGGGGAGACGGCGGCGAGGCGGGTCGAGGGAGACGGCGGCGGAGAGCGAGGGCAGGGGCTCCAGCAAGGTCGAGGTCGAGGAGGAGGAGGCACAGGCGCGCGACGATGTCAAGGGGCAGACTCCGGCGGAGAGCCGGGGCAGGGGCTCCGGCGGAGGCGACGAGGGGGAGAAGAGAGAGTGGGGAATTGGGGGAGGAAGCAAAGGAGAGGGAAGCCCGCGCGGGGGGTTAGGTGAAAATAGATTTTTTTTGCGAAAAAACTTCCAATCTATTCAGTACAATGAACACCAGAAATAAAAATTACATCCAGATCCGTAGACCACCTAGCGACGACTACAAGCACTGAAGCGGGCCGAAGGCCCACCGCCGTCATCACCCCTCCATCGCTGGAGTCAGGCCCAACTTGTTGTAGTAGAAAGTCGGGAAGTCATCGTGCTAAGGCCCCATAGGACCAGTGCACCAGAACAGCAACCGCCACGGATGAAGAATAACGTAGCATGGAAGGATTCAACTCGAAGACACACAAATGTAGACGAACAACGATGAGATCCGAGAAAATCCACCAAAGATAGATCCACCGAAGACACACCTCCACACGTCCACCAACGATGCTAGATGCACCGCTGGAACGGGGGCTAGGTGGGGAGACCTTTATTACATCTTCAGGGAGCCGTCGCCGTCTCACCTTCCTGAGCATGACACAAACCCTAACAAGACAGGAAAAAACGACTGAAAACGGAGCCCTCCCGCCGGCCCTTGGCAGGATCCATCGCGCCCCCATGGACCTAGGGCCACCGGACACGAGGCGGACCTGCAGCAGCGCCGGCGAGAGGTAGAAACCCTAGCTTTCTTTCTTGGAGGTGAAAATAGATTTAACAGTAGCGTGCAGATAGAAAATGTGCTGCTGCTAAAATTTGTAGTACTAGCGCAGTTTTGAGAAGGGCGCTACTACTATACCTAGCACGTCGGACATGGTGTGGCAATTATAGTACTAGCACGTTTTGTTCCTGCAGCGCTACTGCTAACAGGATAATAGTAGCGCCCTTTGGTCCATATATGCCCCGCACTCCTTTCACAGGCCGGACACACTCTCTCTCGATGGCTTGATCCGACATGCGATATGGCCCCATTTGCATAGAGCCTATGTCAGGGCCGATGCATGCCGCTCTCGATGTTTTACCACACCCTCTAGGGGTTGTATGATGAGACCACGCCAGGTGCCGTGAATTTTTAGCCCCTCACGAATTTGCATTGATTATAACGACAGCAACCGGGCATCATAGCCCTAGATTGCATGCGTCGAGCCCACGCCTCCCATTGGTAACATATGGCACATATATGGACCAAAGAGCTTAACATGGGCACTCATCCCATTCCCTGCTATGATTTCATGTGGCCGCGTAAGATCTTGAACTTTCGAGGTTACAACCATAGAAATGCGGTAAATGGCCCGAATATGCGAGGGATGGAGGGGGGGTGGGGCGAGAAAGGCCACTCAATTACCTACCCACATTATTGAAGTTTGCTTTATCGGGAAAGAAACATTTTTTATAAATAAGGAATTTTTAGCACTTATTAATAACAATTTTATAATTTGACATTGTAAGGTGCATTTTTTCTCTAAAACAAAGGTGTTGTAAACACACAAAACTCCTCCTTGAGCCTCTCACCATCACGTTCACGTTGAACTCACCCAAAAAGGATTTCCCTATTTTTTACGATTTTCCTTTGTTTTTGTTTTTTAGACAAAAGGATTTTCCTTTGTGTTTTTTTATTAGTAACATAGGGTTTTACTTTGTTACAGGTAAGCGACCAGTGGGCCTGTTTGGTTGTTTCTTTACGAACTGGACCCATGGACCGGTCCGTGTCATCACCCCCATCGCCCACACACACCCCCGCCCCCCTCATCCCCATCCTCCCCACAAACCACCCTGCCGTGACCCTGCCGCCGCTCTCGACGGTTGGAGCAGAAGAGCGCGGAGTGAGATTGGGAGGCCGCCAGCAAGCACCTAGCGACTACCGGCGACTAGGTGAAGTGAGAAACCCTAACTTGTAATCTTCAAATTCTTTGTTCGTTGTTGTGTTGCCGTTTCGGGAGTTGGATATTGTTTTCAAAGTTGGAGATTAAATAGTTAGGATTTTCAGTCGGAGGTTAGATGGAAGGCGATGCAGAGATTGAAGGAAGTTTTCTACATCGGTAGCTTGCTCGGTAATTTTTCTCCTAGGGTTTCGGTATTCCAAGGTTTTCATAACAATGAGCAAGTGCAGATGCGTAGCACAATAGCAGCAAATATTAGCAAACAGTTCTTTAAAAATTTAGAAATTTTTGGCATTGTGCAGTGGCGAATCCAGGAAGAAACCAGAGGGTGGGCCCAAAACATATAAGCTGGGCTAGTGGATTAAATTCCTTTTTACGCTGAAATTAGGTTGGGTACACAGGATAAAGAGGAACTTTTGGCACTTTTTCCCCTAATTGAAATACATCAGGTTATCTTTGGGATGAAAAGAAACAAAAGCCCAGGCCCTGATGGGTTCCCTAATGATTTTTATCAAGATTTCTGGGAAGTAGTTAAGTGGGATCTGAAAGCCCTAGTGGACAGTTTTGCAAAAGGGGAAATCAATATTGCCAGACTTAATAATGACATAATCACTTTGGTCCCAAAAACCAACGATGCTAAACAAACTCAGAAATTTATACCTATTTGTCTTTTAAATTTCAGTTTTAAAATCATTACTAAAGTATTGATGAATAGGCTGGCTAAATGTGTGGCCCCTAGCTCCCTATGATCCCCAAAACCCAAACTGCCTTTATCAAGGGCAGATATATAATGGAGGGGGTGGTAATACTACATGAGGCCTTGAATTCCTTCCACAAGAATAAAGAAGATGCCCTAATATTCAAAGTAGATTTTGAGAAGGCATATGACAAAATAAAATGGCCCTTTGTGATTCAAATGTTAAAAATGAGAGGATTTCCTGATAAATGGTGTGACTAGGTAATGGAAACTATGAGAGGGGAGCATGTTGGAATTAGAGTGAATGATGAAATTGGTCCATATTTTAAAACTTTTAAAGGTTTAAGGCAAGGAGATGCTATGTCACCTTTACTGTTTGACATAGCTGCTGATGCCTTAGCCATTCTAATGAATAATGCTCTGAAGCATGATCTGGTTAAAGGGATGTTAAGTAAAGGAGAAGACAATGGGATTAATATGCTACAATATGCTGATGACACTATATTCTTGATCAAAGTTGAGGTGGAAAGTGTAAAAAATGTCAAATTCATTCTAGGGACTTTTGAGCAAATGTCTGAGCTCAAAATCAATTTCCATAAAAGTGAATTGTTGATGTTTGGCAAGGCCAAAGAGAAACAAAGGATATATCAAGAAATGCTGACATGTAAGGCAACCGTTAACTTGTAGTCCTAGATTGCAAGTCAACTAAACACTACCTCAGTTGTGCTGCAGAGGAGGAGGGGCCAATGCCGCGCATCGACGCTCGAGGTGAGCCCATGCTACCGGTCGAGGATCAAGAGAAGGACATGTCTGAACAAGCTGTGCTGCGGCGGGCACGCGCTGTGTTGCGGGGTTATGAGGAGTGGAGGGCGAGCCACCCACGCGGTTCAAGTGTATGATTGTTGATTACTGCTGCAGTACCTGTGTTGATTATACTGTATGATTGTTGCCTAGTGTGTTTACATTCATAAGCCCATTTCTTAAATTCTCATCATTTGCTTTTCTTCATTTTATTTTGTTTAGTGCATAACCTGTCGACAGGACTGTAACAGGCCCGATGCTGATGGGTTGACATTTACCATCAAGCTAGATGGGGACACTTCAGTTGTGGTATAAATAACCATGTCAATTTTTACTTGTATTGTGTTTGTTCCCCTCTACTTTGAAGATTAACAAAATGTAGGAAATAGATAGCAATTTAATTCTACATCTACAGATCGTGCCATGCTACGCATGTCACCAGTTCAGTGCCATCCCAGACAGTTCATTGCTTTTTCAAGCGAGAGGGAGCCGCACGTATGATTTTGGCGTGTACAAAGGGAATTCAAGGGCGATCATCGGTGCTGAAAACTGGTGCAGGTTTGTTGAAGACTTCGACCTGCGAGAAGGCGACCTTGTCTCCTTCGATTTGACTGAATAAATTCCTATGGTATACTGCTGTAACCTGCCAAGGACATGCGATCAAAACAAAGAGCATAATCCTCTAGAATCAGCTGTCATAACAAAGGGAATTAATCTGAAGAAGCAAGAGGAGCGTAACCTACATGACCTTTTGGCGATGAAGAAAGGTTATATAGGTGTATTCTTTGTCCACCGCTTCACCAAGTCGAACATAGCAGGAAAGACGATGGTATGTTTTTGGTGTACTAGTATTTTTTATATTGTATGCAATTTTTTTGTTTTTTCATGGAGAGAAAGATTAATGATATGCTATTGTAGCTGAAACCAGTGAATACACTGATGTGTGTTTTTGCATATCCTTTTGTTTCCCATAATCGAAGATCCTTATGTAATATATGTAGATGTAGCTGAAGATCCTTTTGTTTACTGCTCCTTCACATATTTGATAATTTTTCTTCCTATGATGGTGCATACAGAGATTACCGGTGAAAGTTGTCGACGCCTTGAAGACCCAGGAGATGGGCATGCTGGCATTCGGCTGTGCAAGGACAGTTTCATGCCGGTCAAGTACCACAAGTGTGATGATGGTCGCATCATCTTCGGCAAGGGATGGAGTGATTTTGTTGACAGTGAAGAGCTCAAGGTTCATAAAGCTGTTCTTTTTGGTTTCAAGACCACCACCCATGAAGATCTTCAGATCGAGGTGGTTATGAACATGCTGGCCGAGGAGCCACAAAAGTAGCACGACAACGCAAAAGTGTCCTTTACACTAGGTATGGTGTGAAAACTATGTTGATAGCAGTTATGCATTTATGGGGTTACGTCTTCATTCTGTCTTGGGTGATGATGACTATGAGAGGAGGACATGTTGCATTTAGAGTAAATGCTAGGATTGGGTCCTATTCGGGACTCAAAATAGGGCTTACACAGGTGGTTGCTTTATTGGCTGCTGTTTCCCTGGCTATAATCATGAACGATGGTAATGCAAATGGAATCTTTAAGGGGGTTTTATTAATAATTTAAATCATAGAGTTGAGATGGTAGAACTACCTATGAGTGTTTGCGTTGGACATGCGGGAAGGGCATCATTTGTGTTCTTCACTCTTTGGTAATGCAGGAATAATGTGAGATTACAAAATAAATGGTATAGTGATCTTATGATTCTTGTTTAGCTAATTTGCTTGTTGATCATGGGATGGTCTATATTGCAGATGAAGGTGATAAACAAAGAGGTGCTGATGGTCTATATGCGCAGGCTAGAGCATGTAACAGGTGAATTGTACAGTTCATCGCAAGTGTGGAGTCACCGGGTACTGCGGTGTTGCCTGCGCATCTCTCAGCTATATTTTCTGTCATTTGTTGTAGTCTTATTTTTTGGACCTTGATGTTAAGTCTGGCTGGGTTTGCTACCATGTATGATTTGTGCTGCTAGTTGATTACTTTAGTTTCTAGCTGTAGTTTGTATCAGGGGCTTCAAAGACCATGTGATTTCTGTTAATGGAAAATCAGGGGGGCGACCCTTCTTTTGATTAAAAAATATGAACTTTCTCTATGCAATTAAAAAATAAATTTTCTCTATTCAAACCCAGTTGAGAACAGTATTCATTATAAATCTGAAATAATTTTTTGGTAAAAATGGTTATGGCATTCTGTATCATAGCTAGCGAAACCAAAACAAAATAAACATCTTAAGTATAATATCTCTTGAACGCGGATCAAATTAGTCAAGACAGCTAGAATAAAGGATGATTCAACTTGCAGGAAATTTGAACTTACGACTTACTAGCAGTATAATAAAGCTTACACACTATCAGCTAGATAAATAGAAGAAACATTTTAGTTTGATTCATTCTTCCTTACGGACTTCCTCGACCGCCTAGATGGTTTGGCGAGATGCTGGCGCAGACTCTCGAACCCATTTTGGAAGTTCACCAGTCGCCTGTATACATCGTAGGTGGCAAACGCGTCCCTGGAAGCATAATAGATGTTCTTCAAGGGCAAGGGCGCTTCTGCCCATATATGGTGGTCATCTTCTGTGATAGCATCCTTCATCTTGTTGTAGATGTGGTGGATGATGGAACCAGCATAGTCAGACAAGCCATACTTCGGCTTAATCGTCACTGGATCAGGCAGTCTCCACAAATTCTGGATATCCACAAAGTTTCGTACCACCAGACCAACACGCTTGAGTTTTTTCTCGTCATTGTTGATGTCCACCCCAACAAAGGTGTACTCGTCGAGCAGGAAGGCGGCAAGCAGGCCGCAGTGCTCATCGGCAACGCTTATGTGGTACACGGGGACATAGATGCCAATGCATAACTGGACCACAGCAGCCGTCTATGTTGGACCACGAGGCCAGGTGAACTCCACATCCAGTGCAACTATCTTCTGGTCGTCGTTCTGCAGCCAGTATTTGAATCTGCGAATGCAGTACTCAACATTGCTAGCCTTGTTCGTGTACTTCACAAAAATTACGGTATTTCCATCTGCCCTGACAACATAATCTTTGACGAACGCCATGCCGAAGGACTATAATTGATGAAACCAGTATAAGACATGAATCATGACAATAACATGATAACAATAAGCCAAGATGAAAGATAGTATAGTAATTCTGGCACTATTGAAAGTTTATGTAAACAAGTGCATGAACAATTTAATCTAAACATGTACTCCCTCTATAAAGAAATAACTAAAGTAGTGAGCCAAAAGTTGTTATATTTCCTTGCAGAGGGAGTATATGTGAATTAACAATCAAAATTTACGCTCTTGAAATATTTATCTAAACAACTGCATCAACAATCAAGAATAAATATGTATCTATGATTTGTTCATCGCCCATGCAGATGAATCTGTGTGTACAAACTAAAGAAGCATGAGAAAAACAATAAATTGACAAGACAACGGACTAGATGTTGCATGCAGATGAATCCGTGTGCAAAATTCTCATAAGGCAACGGACTACATGTTGAAGGCAGTTGAATCTGTGGGCATAAAATAAAGAAGCAGGAGAACAAGAAATTGACAAGAAGAAGGCCATTGTATGTGCTGCTACTGGAGAACTACTAACAAAATTGATAGGAAGGAGAACTCACCGTTCCAGAAGCCAAATTGTTGGGAGAGTGGGTGACGCAGAGGAAGAGGGAATCGAGAGGATGCAGAGGCAGAGGAAGCATTTTTGGAGAGTCATGGCAGTGAGGACGAAGCGCCCTCGCGCATGCCCGTCCTAAATAATTGGGACGGGGCTCGTCCCGCCTATTGGAGTCCTCCCGCCTGTTGGAGTCCTCGCTTTCTTTCTTATGTTCTCATTTAAAATGGGCTCATCCCATTGTAATAGGCCCGTATAAGAAAGCACAAGAAGCCCAAACGCTTCACGGTTGAGATATAAAAAAATTATCAAAAAAAACTTGCTAAAAAACAACAACCGGAAATGCTCTTTGACGAGCGAGCCTGGCAACGCTTGATCCCAATCTCTCTCTCCCCCCACGATTCTAATCTTTCTGCCCCCTGATTTTCAGGTGGGCCTAAAGAGATCTCCCCTCTAATCTCTATGCCCCCTGATTTCAACGTGGGCAGGTAAGATATTATCCGTAAAATCTCTTCAGTTATCTCTTCAGTTATCTCTCTCCTTCCTAATTTAAAGGGATTCCTGTTTGGACGTGGTTACCTAATAAAGCCTGTCTAGTCGAAAAGCCCAAAAAAACATTAAGTGATCTAAAACTACCTCTTCGTGAGATCCCAAATCCCCTATAAATACTCCACCCCACGCCTCCCACCGCACGCCTCCCATACCTAGCCTTCCATGACTACACTGAATTACCACCCCACGCCGCCCAAAGTAGCTCCCAGACCGACGGAGCCGTCATCTTCGAAGCCTGCATCGGCGAATCCTGAGATGAATGAGAAGGGCATGTCAGAGAAGCCGACGAAGGAGAAGGGCACGTCAGAGAAGCTGGCGAAGCAAAAGATGAAAGCGAACGGCAATGGAGCCGGTCGCCATCGAGAGAATCCTCCGGTAATGATCGAGATCCTTGTATTCTGCATACTCCCTCCTTCCCAAGTTTGCATGCAATCCCATAATTTTCCCTATTTTACCGAAGGGAGATGGGTGTGTGTAGAAAGAAAAGAAAAAAATGACAAAAAAGGCTTGCACGAATCTTAGCATAAAATCACATAGGACTTAGATGTGCAATAAAATCAGGGTTATCGTCTCTGTTTATATGCCTTAAAATTTGGAAATTGCTAATTTTTTGGCATAGGCTTTCTAAATGAGTTCTTAATCTCCAGTGATTAAAATTGTTGGTGATTCCCCTTAATTTTGCATGGTCTTTACTAATTGATCTTTTTCAATCTGATCGGAACTAAGGAGTATGTGCTCTTGAATGCTTGCAATGGAACTGCTACATTCCTTTTTCAAGATTATCTATAAACTATTGATCTTCTGATCATGTATGCAATTATTTTTGTAAGCCTGACGCCTGAAACTTTAGTAGTGTGCGTAGACCAAAGGCTGCTCTTTCTACTAAAAATCAATACTATTATCAGTCAATTTGCCGACAGAGATAGCTTGTTTTTCTATGTCTGGTGTTCATTATATGGCCCAGAAGCTCTATGATTTCATGCAGTACTGTAGGTCACAATTTTGATATTGGCATAGATTAGTCAGTTCTATGTGTGTTTAAATGAATACCATACAGAATCTAATCACACTATTTGTACATTCAGGGAACTCAGGTTGCTTCTTTGCTGCAATACGAGAAGTTCATAAAAGATTTAAACACACAGCAACTGACGTACATCAAGTTGATTGGACTGGGTGAACTTCTCAAGACTCCTGGCATGAGAATGAGACGTCTACTGTGCCAGGCCATCGCTTATTCATATGATACAGAGCAGGATGCCTTTATAATTAATGGGAGACCATGTAGGATCACACTAAAAGATGTGGAGCATATAACAGGCCTGCCCTGCATGGGGAAGAATCACGTCTCTTCAAATCACAACGATACTTTGGAGTTGTGGAAGGAACTGAAAGACCCCAGTGACACAAAAGTAACTTTGAAAGGATTGCTAGCCAAGATGAAAGGCGACAGCACACCTAATTTTGTCAGGCCATTTGTCTTGTACACCATAGGCAAATATGTATGCCCGACAACGCAGCAGTATGTGGACAACATATACCTTGGGATTATTAGAAATGTTGAGACAATAAAGAGCACCAATTTTGGAAAGCTTACGCTTGACCATCTTATGGCTAGCGTCAGGAAATTTGTAAATGGTGGAGCAAATCTGGAGGGCAACCTACCACTGCTGCAGGTAATACAATCATTATTAACATACCATACATTTAATTTTATGGAAAATTGTCTAAGCTGTTTTTGTTGTAATGCAGACGTGGTACTACGAGAAGTGGAGGGTGCACCAATTGGACTCTACCATCTCGTATGCATCAAGGTTAAGGCCGCTGATCCAAAACTAGAGTGACGAGAAGGCACAGGAGGTTGACAACATAATCAACAAAAATTATATAGGGGTTGGAGAGGTAAAGTGTTATTACTGTGTGCCTGGATTATGTACCATATGTTTTGAATGATACTAATGACACTAACATGCAGTATGTCGATGACCTATTGCGGCCTTTCAATCCGCCACCAGTTGGGACGCCGGTCAAACCAAAGAATGACGGCCAGGTAAATGATGAACATCATGCACAAATATATATTGTAACTTTGCAAGTACAATCGAAGTCATATGCTCCTAACTGCTTGTAATTTGCAGGATAAGGCACTCATGGGTCGTGTATTGGCTGATTTGAAAGAAGTTGTCTCCATTGTGCGGGAGGCCAGTGCACAATAGTTTGATAGGATGTGCACCCTTGAAAAATAATGGACGAGTGCCTTAGGCGTACCCTCACGAATGGCAGACGCATGGACGACCTCATCACAGAATTCAATGTAAGTATACCATTGTGAGTTTCTATAAATAATTTTACCGTCAATACTCTCCACACTAACACATTTTTTTAAAGAACCACCGCTATGGAATATTTGATGTTGATCGCCCAGGAGTCGAGGACATACAACTATCTAACCTTGGAGTACCTGCGGACCCAATGGAGGTCCCAGGAGAGAATACTACTCGCCAGCAAAAACAAAAAGATGACACGGAGGTCATTGCCAAAGGCATTTCTGCTAAGGGAATACAAAAAGATTACATGGATGCCCCCAAGAAGAACGTATCTGAAGATTTACAGCCTGCTCCTAGTTTGCAATCACGAAAGCATTCAAAAGCCAAGATTAGCCTTGAAGCTTTCATGGTGATACACATTTTACATCTAACTAATTTTGTTTTAAGTTAATGCAGATTCGTAGCTAACATATGATCTTCCACGTTCAAGATGAAGAAGACAGAGCTGTTGTTGCCGCTTGCAAGGAGAGTCTCAAGAATGTTTCACAGCTTTATAAAGAGGTGGATGCATCACAGGGTGCTCCGAGTTTGGATTCGCGAAAGCATTCAAGAGCCACCACAAGCCTTGAAGCTTTCCTGGTGATGCACATTTTACAGTTAACTAGTTTCGTTTTTTTATTTCGCGTAGATTGCAAGCTAACAAGTGCTTCATTTCGAATCACAGGATCCTCTGAATTTGAGGCATAATGAGAATGTGTGAAAGACTGAAGAAAGAAGAAATCAAGATGATGAAGATGTTAGTATTGAGGTGGGTGCAGAGGCAGGTACCAAAAGCAACCACCAGTCTGCCAAGGCTAAGGGAATAAGGGAGCCGGAAGAGCCCCATGTCTTCCCAGTTGATGAGGACAACTATGATGATTCTTTAGCAAAGCAGCGACAAGATAGTGGGGTTGATTCCATGCTACCAACTCATGCGAGCATCCAGAAAAGAGTGGCATCTTCATTATTGTGCAATGAAGATTTTGTTCTGTACGATAGTGATAAGAGGAGAAAGAAAAACAGGACTCCATCGGAGTCTACCAACGATTCCAAGGACACAAAGAATACAAAGAGGAAAAATCATGCAAGCAATTTAAAAGATACAGACACAGGTGCTTCGACATTGGAGACCAACCTTTGACAAGTTTCGACAGAGTTATGTGGCTGAAATTATCAACACCTCAGATCTTGATAAACAATCGGTGGTAATTGATGACACTGTTCTGCAACAGAAGCATTTGCAATGCCTCACCATGACAGATGTAGGCAAAGATGACAAATGGTTGGGTGAAGAAGTAAGATATTTGCCCAAATTAGTTTATCAAATTTCTTTTGCACAGTACAATTAACTTGAATTTTGTTTAAATTGGTTGATGTTGTGATTCAGATCATGCATCATCATCATCCGAATGACATAAGGGACGGGCAGCTGGTTTACATTGAGAGGGTGGCCGGTGTCGCTATGCTCGAAAGAGATGGTAAGGTAGAGAACTGCCATGAGGCCGCTTTGGCGGGCAGTCATGGAACAACAAAAGGAGACAACTACCTCAGACATGATCTGGTACCATCTCACCATGACATAAACACATTTTTTCTAATTATTATGCATGTTGATGTAATCATCTTTGTTGTCTAGGTTTTTCTGCCTACGAACATGGCAAACACCCACTGGTTCCTTGTGGTCGTAAACCCCAGAAGGAGGGAGATTCAGATTCTTGATTCACTTTTAGGCTACCTAGAACGCACACAAGTGGTTCACGTGGTGAGATTTTAAACGTCTTTCAATATAACACAAGATTTAGCATCATACCTAACCATGAACCATGAGCAACTTCTCATACAATGGACTTTGGCAGATACGTGGGGTGGAAGCACATCTGAGAGCATCGCTGCGAATCAATGGACCACAAAGCCATGCATGGCAAGACATTAACGTGACCCAATGGACAGTAAAGCATGTGCCTGTGCCAAGACAAGATGACAAGTCAGTCAACGGTATTAGCTTCTAATTATGTTTTTCATTGTTAATACGTGAAATGCTGCTAACAGAATTAATTGTTGTAATTCTTCTTGTGCACTCTACATGCCGAAGAACATCGAATTCTTTACGGGAGAAGATCTTAGACTGCATTATGACCAAGTACGTAGAGTAACACCTAAAATTCTCTCAATTTTGTAAACATATGGAACGATACTAACATATCCTCCCATGCAAGCATACATCGACAATTATAGAAGAGAGCTGCATGTTGTCCTTCTTAATTCGCCCTACAACAAATTGAAGTCCATGAAAAGGCTGAAGACGTACAATGCTAGCCTATCGGATGCAGCTGCGATTGAAGATCATGAAGGTGCAAGCATTTAGTCCAGCAATGGTCCATTCTTAGATATGGAGTGTACATTTGGTTATGAAGCGGTAGAGTAGGGTGTGGTTTGGTTTTAGTCCTGAAGAAGGTTTCCTAGCCATGTTCTTAATCCAGTGCGGATTAATCAAGTTGTAATACTTCACAGTACTGGTTCCAAATACTATTCTTGAAATAAATTTGGTCTGCATGGGAGATGCTGAAACATATATTTGCTTTTGACAAGAATTTGAAGCTTAGGAAGGTTAACTGAATTCTTAAATTTATATTTAAGTTTCGTCGGAGTCTGGACAAGATTCAGAACAATCACGTCGCTAGTTAGAAGTTTCATAATTTTTTTAACATCGCTAGTTAGAAGTTCCAGAAAAATTTCAGCGAGTGCTGAAATATTTTGGCCGAAAGGCAAATATTGTAGTTAGTGCTGAATCTCACCGAAGCGAAAACCATGGTGTCATGCCATCTTGAGCAGCACCAGACATGGTTCATTATTATCAACAAAATTTGGTATCACATATACGAGGAGAAAAGGTATGACCACGGATGGGCAATAAAATAGCTTCACAAGAGAGAGGAAAATACTTCACGTGTGAACAGTTAATCATAGTTGACTTTAGGACCGGATGTTGGTTATCATCATGTGGTGGCAATGGTGGGCTCAGCGCAACAAAGTCCGAGAGGGAGACAAGTCGAGCCGATGGATCACACGCAATTCGCTGCTAGGGTTGCATGCATGGCCGGAGAGTACCAGGGGTGTTTCTGCAAAACAACCTCCCCGCCAGCAAGCGCGCCTCGCTGGTCCCCTCCTCCAGAGGATATGATTAAATTCAATATGAACGGGGCATTCATTGAAGATGGCATGCAAGGGGGATGGGGCGTGGTTGCGCGGGATCACACAGGAGAGGTGGTGGCTGCGTGGGCTGGACGCGTTGATCATGTCGCGGATGCTTTCAGCAGTTCGCTGGTGGCCGTAATAAAGCTAAATGCTTGCCCTAAAAAAATAGCGGTCCAGTTCTTTTGGCTGTTTTTCAAAGAAACGGGAACTATATCTTTTTGACGATCGTGATTCTCAGGAGACCTGAGTTTTGTTACGTGGTGTGTCCCCTCCCTTGATTTCCTCCAACCGAAGAAATCATACGTGGATATATGCCCGGGTTGTTACGATCCCTATAAATAGGGATCCTTTGAAACCTCATAGATCATAGTTCATCCTTCTGCGCCGCCCAAAGCAGCAAGACCAAAGGACGGAGCAACCCACGAATCCAGCAAGACCGAATGGCGGAGCCAAACATGAATCCTCAGGTAACTCCCCACGATCTCCTGCTGCAGCTGCTGCTATTTTTCGTGCCACGATTTTAATCCCATGATCTCTTGCTGCAACCCCACTCGTTGTTTGCATATTCATGTAACGCAGCATGTTTTTAAACAAATTAAGTTGGGGGCATTAGGGGAGGGCGCTAGGATTTGTTTCCTACCAGATTGGCAGTTCATTGATTAATTCCAGGCTAAATCTTAGGTTCTGGTCTTGTCGATGCCAATTAGGTCAGCGGGCGCTTTCCTTCTTTTTTCCTTCCGCATGAGTTATGGAAGGCATCGATGGCCCATGTTTTAATTCCATACTACTGACCATGATTAGCGCCTAGAGTTGAGGAGACCACGGTTGGATAGTTTTTTATTTTCGAATCTTGATTTTATTTCAGATCAGCGCCTTGCAATGGAGATTACCTTATATGACTGATCAAACGTAACCAAGCTGAATCTAATGCTAGTATTTGCACATTCATGGAACTCAGCTTGCTTGTAAACAAATTACCTCATGAAGTAGCGTAGAGCACAATTTTTATGTTGGTATATATAAGATGTATTCGTCTGTATGAGTGTTTAAATTGTATACCATGCTGAATCTAATCACACTTGCACATCCATTGAACCCAGGATGCTTCTTTGCCGCCATATGAGGAGTTCATAAAGGGATTAAACACGCAGCAAAGGATGTACATCCAGTTGATAGGACTGGATGGACTTCTCAAGACACCTAGCATCAAATTAAGACGTGTATTGTGCATGGCCATCGCTAATTCATATGATGCAGAGCAGGATTCCTTTATCATCAACGGGAGACCATGTAGGATCACACTAGAAGATGTAGCGCATATAACAGGCATGCCCTGCCATGGGAAGAAGCACGTCCCTTCAAATCTTGATGATAATATGGAGATGTGGAAGAAACTGAAAGGCCGTAATGACACCAAAATAACTTTCAAAGGATTGCTAGCCAAGATGAAAGGTGACAGCACACCAAATTTTGTCAGGCCATTTGTCTTGTACACCATAGGCAAATATGTATGCCGAACAAAAGAGGAGTATATGGATAACAAATATATTGGGATTGTTAGAAACGTTGAGACGATAAAGGGCACAAATCTTGGACAGCTAACGCTTGACTATCTTATGGATAGCGTGAAGAATTTTGTAACTGGCGAGGCAATTCTGGAGGGGAATCTAGCAGTGCTGCAGGTAACTCGTAGTAGTACAATTATCACTTACCTAACATACATTACATAATGTACAAGAATATTTGTAAACTGCTTTTGTTGTCATGCAGACATGGTACTACGAGAAGTTCAGAGTGCACCAATTCGACTCTAGCATCTCGTATGAATCAAAGTTAAGGTTGCTGATCCAGAACTGGAGCGAGGAGAAGGCAAAAAAGGTTGACAATATAATACAAAATAATTATCTGGGAGTTGGAGAGGTAAAATGTCAGCACATTGCCTGGATTATGTAACATGTATATTTTCTAAATCATACTAACGACACTAAACTGAAGTATGTTGAGGACTTGATGAGGCCTTTCATTCCAGCACGAGATGGTACGCTGGCCAAACCGAAGACTGGCGCTCAGGTAAACGAGTTACATCAGGCACCCAATATATATTGTAACATTGTAACTAGTATGAAGTTATATGATTCTAACTGTTTCAAAGTCTCAGACGAAGGTACTCGTCGGACATGTATTGACTGATTTGCAAGAAGTTGCCTCCCTCGTGCGGGAGGCTGGTGCATAATAAGTTGATAGGATGTGCACCCTTGAAAAGAAAATGGATGAGTGCATTAGGCATACCCATACAAATGGCAAGCTCACAGAGGACCTCATCAAAGAATTAAACGTAAGCCTAGAATTATGAGATTAGTATATATAATTGGAAATTTACGTGTACAAGGTTTTTTCTAAATTAGTTTACTATGAAAACACCCCAGACTAACATGTATTTTTTAAAGACAAAACGCGACGGAATATTTCCAGGACTGGAGGACATACATCTTTCTGACCTCGGGGCACCTTCACACCCAATGGAGGCCTCTGTTGAGAATGCTAAGCAAGCTTCTGACCAGGGGAAACAAAATGATGTCACGGAAGTCGCTGCTAAGCACCATTGTAAGCAGGGAATAAATAATGATGACATGGATCCCCCAATGAAGAACCTTGATGAAGAGTTTGACGTACGCATGTTAACTTAATTATGAAACAATCATTGTCGTTTCAGAAATAACATGTGATCTTGCACGTACAGGATGAAACATTTGAAAGAGCTGAAAGAAAACTCAAACAGGATCTCAGTGGTATTCATAAGCTTTTGAAAGAGGTGGATGATATCCAGGGTGCTCCTAGTTTGGATAAGCAAATGCATTCCAAAGCCACCACAAGCCTTGAAGAATTCCAGGTGATGCACATTTTACCTATAATTGAGCAAGAATCTGCTAAAGGCTAACATGCGGTTTATTTCGTATGACAGATTCCGTTCAACATATGGAGTAAGCAGCACTCTGTGAAGGCTACGAGATCGTGACAGCCCGAAGAGCCCCGTGCCTTCGCAGATGATGACATCCATGATGAACCCTTATGAAAGCAGCAAGAAGTAAGTGTGGTTCAATCGACGCCACGAAATCATGGGGGCGAAAAGAAAAATGTGGTATTGCAATTATTTAAGAACGACGAGTATGCTTCGTATGATACTGAGAAGAAAAAAGGAAAAACAAGACTCCATCAGAGTCTACAAATGGTTCCGAGGACACGAACAATAAAAAGAGGGAAATCGGCTCTAGCAACTTAAAAAAAGAGGTCAGAAGTTAATGAAACCCTGAGGGACCAGTTAGATGTGGTTCGACAGGATTTCGTGGCGTCACTGATCAACAGTACAAATCAAGAAAAACAAATAATCTTAGTTGATGACATTGTCGTGCTATCGAAGCATTTGAAATTCCTCACGCAAAAAGATGGATCTGAAGAAGCCGTATGGTTGGGTGACGAAGTAAGATATTTCACAAATTAGTTTATGAAGTTTCATTTTTCTACAATACAATTAACTTGATTATTGTTGTAGGTGGTTGATGTTGTGATCCAGCTCATGCGTCTGTTGGGGAATATTGCAGAAAATTAAATTTTTTCCTACGGTTTCACCAAGATCCATCTATGAGTTCATCTAAGCAATGAGTCAAGGGAGTGAGTTTGCATCTACATACCACTTGTAGATCGCGTGCGGAAGCGTTCAAGGGAAGGGTGATGATGGAGTCGTACTCGCCGTGATTCAGATCACCGATGACCAAGTGCTGAACAGACAGCATCTCCGCGTTCAACACACGTACGGTACGGACGACGTCTCCTCCGTCTTGATCCAGCAAGGAGGAAGGAGAGGTTGAGGAAGACAGCTCCAACGGCAGCACGATGGCGTGGTGTTGGTGGAGAAGCAGCACTCCGGCAGGGCTTCGCCAAGCTCGTGACGGAGGAGGAGAGGTGTTGGGGAGGGGAGGGGCTGCGCCTTGGGTTGTGTGTTGCAGCCCTCCCCTCACCCCTCTATTTATAGGGGAAGGGGCAAGGGGGGCCGGCCCCTCTAGATGGGATCTAGAGGGGGGCGGCGGCCAGGAGGGGGGACTTGCCCCCCAAGCAAAGGGGGCGCCCCCTCTAGGGTTCCCCCCAACCCTAGCCGCATGGGCCCAAGGGGGGGGCAGCCCTCCAGGGGCTGGTGCCCTGCCCTACGCAGCCCATGTGGCCCACCAAGAAGGGTGGCCCCTCCCGGTGGACCCCCGGAACCCTTCCGGTGGCCCCCGTACAATACCGATATGCCCCCGAAACTTTCCGGTGTCCGCATGACAACTTCCCATATATAAATCTTTACCTCCGGACCCTTCCGGAACTCCTCGTGACGTCCGGGATCTCATCCGGGACTCCGAACAACATTTGGTAATCACATACAAGTCTTCCTAATAACCCTAGCGTCACCGAACCTTAAGTGTGTAGACCCTACGGGTTCGGGAGACACGCAGACATGACCGAGATGGCTCTCCGGTCAATAACCAACAGCGGGATCTGGATATCCATGTTGGCTCCCACATGCTCCTCGATGATGTCATCAGATGAACCACGATGTCGAGGATTCAATCAACCCCGTATACAATTCCCTTTGTCAATCGGTACGTTACTTGCCCGAGACTCGATCGTCGGTATCCCAATACCTTGTTTAGTCTCGTTACCGGCAAGTCACTTTACTCGTACCGCAATGCATGATCCCGTGACCAAACACTTGGTCACTTTGAGCTCATTATGATGATGCATTACCGAGTGGGCCCAGAGATACCTCTCCGTCATACGGAGTGACAAATCCCAGTCTCGATCCGTGTCAACCCAACAGACACTTTCGGAGATACCTGTAGTGCACCTTTATAGTCACCCAGTTAGGTTGTGACGTTTGGTACACCCAAAGCACTTCTACGGTATCCGGGAGTTACACGATCTCATGGTCTAAGGAAGAGACACTTGACATTGGAAAAGCTCTAGCAAAACGAACTACACGATCTTATGCTATGCTTAGGATTGGGTCTTGTCCATCACGTCATTCTCCTAATGACGTGATCCCGTTGTCAATGACATCTAATGTCCATAGTCAGGAAACCATGACTATCTGTTGACCAACGAGCTAGTCAACTAGAGGCTTACTAGGGACGTATTGTGGTCTATGTATTCACACGTGTATCACGATTTCCGGATAATACAATTATAGCATGAATAAAAGACAATTATCATGAACAAGGAAATATAATAATAATGCTTTTATTATTGCCTCTAGGGCATATTTCCAACAGTCTCCCACTTGCACTAGAGTCAATAATCTAGTTACATTGTGATGAATCGAACACCCATAGAGTTCTGGTGTTGATCATGTTTTGCTCGCGAGAGAGGTTTAGTCAACAGATCTGCGACATTCAGATCCGTATGTACTTTGCAAATATCTATGTCTCCATCTTGAACATTTTCACGGATGGAGTTGAAACGACGCTTGATGTGCCTGGTCTTCTTGTGAAACCTGGGCTCCTTGGCAAGGGCAATAGCTCCAGTGTTGTCACAGAAGAGTTTGATCGGCCCCGACGCATTGGGTATGACTCCTAGGTCGGTGATGAACTCCTTCACCCAAATTGCTTCATGCGCTGCCTCTGAGGCTGCCATGTACTCTGCTTCACATGTAGATCCCGCCACGATGCTCTGCTTGCAGCTGCACCAGCTTACTGCTCCACCATTCAACATATACACATATCCGGTTTGTGACTTAGAGTCATCCAGATCTATGTCGAAGCTAGCGTCAACGTAACCCTTTACGACGAGCTCTTCATCACCTCCATAAATGAGAAACATGTCCTTCGTCCTTTTCAGGTACTTTAGGATATTCTTGACCGCTGTCCAGTGTTCCTTGCCAGGATTACTTTGGTACCTTCCTACCAAACTTACGGCAAGGTTTACATCAGGTCTGGTACACAACATGGCATACATAATAGATCCTATGGCTGAAGCATAGGGGATGACACTCATCTCTTCTTTATCTTTTGCCGTGGTCGGGCATTGAGCCGAGCTCAATCTCACACCTTGCAATACAGGCAAGAACCCCTTCTTGGACTAATCCATTTTGAACTTCTTCAAAATCTTATCAAGGTATGTGCTTTGTGAAAGACCTATGAGGCGTTTCGATCTATCTCTGTAGATCTTGATGCCTAATATATAAGCAGCTTCTCCAAGGTCCTTCATTGAAAAACACTTATTCAAGTAGGCCTTAATGCTGTCCAAAAGTTCTATATCATTTCCCATCAAGAGTATGTCATCTACATATAATATGAGAAATGCTACAGAGCTCCCACTCACTTTCTTGTAAACGCAGGCTTCTCCGTAAGTCTGCATAAACCCAAACGCTTTGATCATCTCATCAAAACGAATGTTCCAACTCCGAGATGCTTGCACCAGCCCATAAATGGATCGCTGGAGCTTGCACACTTTGTTAGCATTCTTAGGATCAACAAAACCCTCCGGCTGCATCATATACAGTTCTTCCTTAAGATGCCCGTTAAGGAATGCCGTTTTGACGTCCATCTGCCATATCTCATAATCATAGTATGCGGCAATTGCTAACATGATTCGGACGGACTTAACCTTCGCTACAGGAGAGAAAGTCTCATCGTAGTCAATCCCTTGAACTTGCCGATAACCCTTAGCAACAAGTCGAGCTTTATAGATGGTGACATTTCCATCCGCATCCGTCTTCTTCTTGAAGATCCATTTGTTTTCTATCGCTCGCCGATCATCGGGCAAGTCAGTCAAAGTCCATACTTTGTTTTCATACATGGATTCTATCTCGGATTTCATGGCTTCTAGCCATTTGTTGGAATCTGGGCCCGCCATTGCTTCTTCATAGTTCGAAGTTTCACCGTTGTCCAACAACATGATTTCTAGGACAGGGTTGCCGTACCACTCTGGTGCGGAACGTGTCCTTGTGGACCTACGAAGTTCAGTAGCAACTTGATCCGAAGTACCTTGATCATCATCATTATTTTCCTCTTCAGTTGGTGTAGGCATCACAGGAACATTTTCCCGAGCTGCACTACTATCCCGTTCAAGAGGTAGTACTTCATCGAGTTCTACTTTCCTCCCACTTACTTCTTTCGAGAGAAACTCTTTTTCCAGAAAGGATCCGTTCTTGGAAACAAAGATCTTGCCCTCGGATCTTAAGTAGAAGGTATACCCCATGGTTTCTTTAGGGTATCCTATGAAGACGCACTTTTCTGACTTGGGTTCGAGCTTTTCAGGTTGAAGTTTCTTGACATAAGCATCGCATCCCCAAACTTTTAGAAACGACAGCTTAGGTTTCTTCCCAAACCATAATTCATACGGTGTCGTCTCAACGGATTTAGACGGTGCCCTATTTAAAGTGAATGTAGTTGTCTCAAGAGCGTATCCCCAAAATGATAGCGGTAAATCGGTAAGAGACATCATAGACCGCACCATATCCAATAGAGCGTGATTACGACGTTCGGACACACCGTTTCGCTGAGGTGTTCCAGGCGGCGTGAGTTGTGAAACGATTCCACATTTTCTTAAGTGTGTACCAAATTCGTGACTCAAATATTCTCCTCCACGATCCGATCGTAAGAATTTTATCTTTCGGTCATGTTGATTCTCTACTTCATTCTGATATTCCTTGAACTTTTCAAAGGTCTCAGACTTGTGTTTCATCAAGTAGACATACCCATATCTACTCAAGTCATTAGTGAGAGTGAGAACATAACCATATCCTCCACGAGCCTCAACGCTCATTGGACCGCACACATCGGTATGTATGATTTCCAACAAGTTGGTTGCTCGCTCCATTGTTCCGGAGAACGGGGTCTTGGTCATTTTTCCCATGAGGCATGGTTCGCATGTGTCAAATGATTCATAATCGAGAGACTCTAAAAGTCCATCAGCATGGAGCTTCTTCATGCGCTTGACACCAATGTGACCAAGGCGGCAGTGCCACAAGTATGTGGGACTATCGTTATCAACTTCACATCTTTTGGTATTCACGCTATGAATATGTGTAACATTACGTTCGAGATTCATTAAGAATAAACCATTGACCATCGGGGCATGAACATAAAACATATCTCTCATATAAATAGAACAACCATTATTCTCGGATTTAAATGAGTAGCCATCTCGTATTAAACGAGATCCAGATACAATGTTCATGCTCAAACTTGGCACTAAATAACAATTATTGAGGTTTAAAACTAATCCCGTAGGTAAATGTAGAGGTAGCGTGCCGACGGCGATCACATCGACCTTGGAACCATTCCCGACGCGCATTGTCACCTCGTCCTTCGCCAGTCTCCGCTTATTCCGCAGCTCCTGCTGTGAGTTACAAATGTGAGCAACGGCACCGGTATCAAATACCCAGGAGTTACTACGAGTACTGGTAAGGTACACATCAATTACATGTATATCAAATATACCTTTAGTGTTGCCGGCCTTCTTGTCCGCTAAGTATTTGGGGCAGTTCCGCTTCCAGTGACCCTTCCCCTTGCAATAAAAGCACTCAGTTTCAGGCTTGGGTCCATTCTTTGACTTCTTCCCGGCAACTGGCTTACCGGGCGCGGCAACATCTTTGCCGTCCTTCTTGAAGTTCTTCTTACCCTTGCCCTTCTTGAACTTAGTGGTCTTATTGACCATCAACACTTGATGTTCTTTCTTGATTTCAACCTCTGCTGACTTCAGCATTGAAAATACTTCAGGAATGGTCTTCACCATCCCCTGCATATTGTAGTTCATCACAAAGCTCTTGTAGCTTGGTGGGAGCGACTGAAGGATTCTGTCAATGACCGCCTCATCCGGGAGGTTAATGTCCAGCTGGGACAGGCGGTTGTGCAACCCAGACATTTTGAGTATATGCTCACTGACAGAACTATTTTCCTCCATCTTACAACTATAGAACTTGTCGGAGACTTCATATCTCTCGACCCGGGCATGAGCTTGGAAAACTAGTTTCAGCTCCTCGAACATCTCATATGCTCCGTGTTGCTCAAAACGCTTTTGGAGCCCCGGTTCTAAGCTGTAAAGCATGCCGCACTGAACGAGGGAGTAATCATCAGCGCGAGACTGCCAAGAATTCATAATGTCTTGGTTCTCTGGGACGGGTGCATCACCTAGCGGTCCTTCTAGGACATATTGTTTCCTGGCAGCTATGAGGATGATCCTCAGGTTCCGGACCCAGTCCGTATAGTTGCTGCCATCATCTTTCAGCTTGGTTTTCTCTAGGAACGCGTTGAAGTTCATGTTGACATGAGAGTTGGCCATTTGATCTACAAGACATATTTGCAAAGGTTTTAGACTAAGTTCATGATAATTAACTTCATCTAATCAAATTATTGTAATGAACTCCCACTCAGATTAGACATCCCTCTAGTCATCTAAGTGTTACATGATCCGAGTCGACTAGGCCATGTCCGATCATCACGTGAGACGGACTAGTCATCATCGGTGAACATCTCCATGTTGATCGTATCTTCCATATGACTCGTGTTCGACCTTTCGGTCTCTGTGTTCCGAGGCCATGTCTGTACATGCTAGGCTCGTCAAGTTAACCCTAAGTGTTCTGCATGTGTAAATCTGTCTTACACTCGTTGTATGTGAACGTAAGGATCTATCACACCTGATCATCACGTGATGCTTCGAAACGACAAACTTTAGCAACGGTGCACAGTTAGGGGGAACACTTTCTTGAAATTATTATAAGGGATCATCTTATTTACTACCGTCGTTCTAAGTAAACAAGATGCATAAACATAATAAACATCACATGCAATTATATAGTAGTGACATGATATGGCCAATATCATATAGCTCCTTCGATCTCCATCTTCGGGGCTCCATGATCATCTTCGTCACCGGCATGACACCATGATCTCCATCATCATGATCTCCATCATCGTGTCTTCATGAAGTTGTCACGCCAACGACTACTTCTACTTCTATGGCTAACGTGTTTAGCAATAAAGTAAAGTAATTTACATGGCGTTCTTCAATGACACGCAGGTCATACAAAAAAAATAAAGACAACTCCTATGGCTCCTGCCGGTTGTCATACTCATCGACATGCAAGTCGTGATTCCTATTACAAGAACATGATCTCATACATCACAATATATCATTCATCATTCATCACAACTTCTGGCCATATCACATCACATGACAATTGCTGCAAAAACAAGTTAGACGTCCTCTAATTGTTGTTGCATCTTTTACGTGGCTGCAATTGGGTTCTAGCAAGAACATTTTCTTACCTACGAATAACCACAACGTGATTTTGTCAACTTCTATTTACCCTTCATAAGGACCCTTTTCATCGAATCCGCTTCAACTAAAGTGGGAGAGACAGACACCCGCCAGCCACCTTATGCAACTAGTGCATGTCAGTCGGTGGAACCGGTCTCACGTAAGCGTACGTGTAAGGTTGGTCCGGGCCGCTTCATCCCACAATACCGCTGAAGCAAGATAAGACTAGTAGCGGCAAGCAAGTTGACAAGATCTACGCCCACAACAAAATTGTGTTCTACTCGTGCAATAGAGAACTACGCATAAACCTGGCTCATAATGCCACTGTTGGGGAACGTTGCAGAAAATTAAAAAATTTCCTACGGTTTCACCAAGATCCATCTATGAGTTCATCTAAGCAATGAGTCAAGGGAGTGGGTTTGCACCTACATACCACTTGTAGATCGCGTGCGGAAGCGTTCAAGGGAAGGGTGATGATGGAGTCGTACTCGCCGTGATTCAGATCACCGATGACCAAGTGCTGAAGGGACAGCACCTCCGCGTTCAACACACGTACGGTACGGACGACGTCTCCTCCGTCTTGATCCAGCAAGGAGGAAGGAGAGGTTGAGGAAGACAGCTCCAACGGCAGCACGATGGCGTGGTGTTGGTGGAGAAGCAGCACTCCGGCAGGGCTTCGCCGAGCTCGTGACGGAGGAGGAGAGGTGTTGGGGAGGGGAGGGGCTGTGCCTTGGGTTGTGTGTTGCAGCCCTCCCCTCACCCCTCTATTTATAGGGGAAGGGGCAAGGGGGCCGGCCCCTCTAGATGGGATCTAGAGGGGGGGCGGCGGCCAGGAGGGGGGACTTGCCCCCCAAGCAAAGGGGGCGCCCCCTCTAGGGTTCCCCCCCCCCCAACCCTAGCCGCATGGGCCCAAGGGGGGGCGCCCAGCCCTCCAGGGGCTGGTGCCCTGCCCTACGCGGCCCATGTGGCCCACCAAGAAGGGTGGCCCCTCCCGGTGGACCCCTGGAACCCTTCCGGTGGCCCCGGTACAATACCGATATGCCCCCGAAACTTTCCGGTGTCCGCATGACAACTTCCCATATATAAATCTTTACCTCCGGACCCTTCCGGAACTCCTCGTGACGTCCGAGATCTCATCTGGGACTCCGAACAACATTCGGTAATCACATACAAGTCTTCCTAATAACCCTAGCGTCATCGAACCTTAAGTGTGTAGACCCTACGGGTTCGGGAGACACGCAGACATGACCGAGACGGCTCTCCGGTCAATAACCAACAGCGGGATCTGGATACCCATGTTGGCTCCCACATGCTCCTCGAGGATGTCATCAGATGAACCACGATGTCGAGGATTCAATCAACCCCGTATACAATTCCCTTTGTCAATCGGTACGTTACTTGCCCGAGACTCGATCGTCGGTATCCCAATACATTGTTCAGTCTCGTTACCGGCAAGTCACTTTAATCGTACCGCAATGCATGATCCCGTGACCAAACACTTGGTCACTTTGAGCTCATTATGATGATGCATTACCGAGTGGGCCCAGAGATACCTCTCCATCATACGGAGTGACAAATCCCAGTCTCGATCCGTGTCAACCCAACAGACACTTTTGGAGATACCTGTAGTGCACCTTTATAGTCACCCAGTTAGGTTGTGACGTTTGGTACACCCAAAGCACTTCTACGGTATCCGGGAGTTACACGATCTCATGGTCTAAGGAAGAGACACTTGACATTGGAAAAGCTCTAGCAAAACGAACAACACGATCTTGTGCTATGCCTAGGATTGGGTCTTGTCCATCACGTCATTCTCCTAATGACGTGATCCCGTTGTCAATGACATCTAATGTCCATAGTCAGGAAACCATGACTATCTGTTGACCAACGAGCTAGTCAACTAGAGGCTTACTAGGGACGTATTGTGGTCTATGTATTCACACGTGTATCACGATTTCCGGATAATACAATTATAGCATGAATAAAAGACAATTATCATGAACAAGGAAATATAATAATAATGCTTTTATTATTGCCTCTAGGGCATATTTCCAACAGCGTCATGATGACCCAATTGACACAAGGGACGGCCAACTGGTTTACATTGAGAGGGTGGCCGGCGTCGCTAAGCTCGAAAGAGATGGTAGGATAGAGGAGTGCTACGAGGATGCTTTGGCAGGCATTCCTGGAACAACACAAGGCACCAACTACCTGAAACATGATATGGTATTTTAACTTGACTTTGAACAATTTTTTTTATTACTATACATGTTGATCTAATTATCTGTGCAATCCAGGTTTTCCTACCTACGAATAGCCAAAACGTCCACTGGTTACTTGTGGTCGTAAACCCCAGAAGGAAGGAGATTCAGGTTCTTGATTCACTTTTCCACTGTATGATACCCAAAGAAGTACATAACTTGGTGAGAATTTCAACATATTTAATTATAACAAAGGATTTGACATCGTATGTAAGTATTAGTCGTAGGCAACTTCTCATCCCATTGGGCTTGCAGGTACGTTGGATGGAAGCACATCTGAGAGCAGCGAGGCGGGTCAATGGGATAGAAAGCAATGCATGTGAAGACATTAACGTGACGCGATGGCCAGTACGGAACATTAAAGTGCCAAAATCCGATGAAACGTCAGTCAAAAATATTAGCTATTGTTTTTGTTTTAGATTGCTAATATCTGAAATGCTGATCTAACAACATAAAATGTTGCAGTTCATGTTGTGCACTGTACATGCTGAAGAACATCGAATTATTTACGGGACTAAAACTGAGCAAGCAATATGATGAAGTACGTAGAGTAACACCTAAAATTTTGTCATTTTCTGAAGGTAAAGGAACGAATACTAACATATCCTTGCATGCAGGCGTACATCGAGAAATTCAGAAAAGAGCTACCTGTTGTGCTTGTCGATTCACCCTGCAACAAAATGAAGTACATGAATAGGTTCAAGCAGTACCATGCTAGGCTATCGGATGCAACTGCGGTTGAGGACGACGAAGATGCAAGCAGTTAGTCCAGTACTGTGGAGTGTTCACTTGGCCATAAAGCGATAGAGTAGGGTGTGGTTGGGTTTTAGTCCCGAAGAAGGTTTCCTAGCCATGTTCTTAGTCCATTGAATATGAGTCAAGTTGTAAAACTTTAATAATATTGGTTACTATATTTTGCTTGAAATAAATTTGGTCTCTACGGGATCTCGTAGAAATCTATATTTGCTTTTTAGTACCATGTGACAGTAATGGTGCCTGGGGCAACCCTAGAAGAATAGTGGATTATGATATGTCTATTTTCATATGAGAGAAAAAGCAATCCCAGCTATGTCTCGTAGGCAGGCCGCAAAGCCAAAAAAATAGAGCATAGGATAACAAGAATAAAGCACGTACCATAGGGGGCCTCTGCAGGTGCTGCAACACTGAATTGAAGCGGTCACCTTCAGGAGCATAGTGGTGTGGCCATGGTACATCCTGTTGGAAATATGCCCTAGAGGCAATAATAAATTGGTTATTATTATATTTCCTTGTTCATGATAATCGTTTATTATCCATGCTATAATTGTATTGATAGGAAACTCAGATACATGTGTGGATACATAGACAACACCATGTCCCTAGTAAGCCTCTAGTTGACTAGCTCGTTGATCAATAGATGGTTACGGTTTTCTGACCATGGACATTGGATGTCATTGATAACGGGATCACATCATTAGGAGAATGATGTGATGGACAAGACCCAATCCTAAGCCTAGCACAAAGATCGTAGTTCGTATGCTAAAGCTTTTCTAATGTCAAGTGTCTTTTCCTTAGACCATGAGATTGTGCAACTCCCGGATACCGTAGGAGTGCTTTGAGTGTACCAAACATCACAACGTAACTGGGTGGCTATAAAGGTGCACTACAGGTATCTCCGAAAGTGTCTGTTGGGTTGGCACGAATCGAGACTAGGATTTGTCACTCCGTGTAAACGGAGAGGTATCTCTGGGCCCACTCGGTAGGACATCATCATAATGTGCACAATGTGACCAAGGGGTTGATCACGGGATGATGTGTTACGGAACGAGTAAAGAGACTTGCCGGTAACGAGATTGAACAAGGTATCGGTATACCGACGATCGAATCTCGGGCAAGTACAATACCGCTAGACAAAGGGAATTGTATACGGGATTGATTGAGTCCTTGACATCGTGGTTCATCCGATGAGATCATCGTGGAACATGTGGGAGCCAACATGGGTATCCAGATCCCGCTGTTGGTTATTGACCGGAGAACGTCTCGGTCATGTCTGCATGGTTCCCGAACCCGTAGGGTCTACACACTTAAGATTCGATGACGCTAGGGTTATAAAGGAAGTTTGTATGTGGTTACCGAATGTTGTTCGGAGTCCCGGATGAGATCCCAGACGTCACGAGGAGTTCCGGAATGGTCCGGAGGTAAAGATTTATATATGGGAAGTCATGTTTTGGTCACCGGAAAAGTTTCGGGTTTTATCGGTAACGTATCGGGACCACCGGGAGGGTCCCGGGGGTCCGCCAAGTGGGGCCACCGGCCCCGGAGGGCTGCATGGGCCAAGTGTGGGAGGGGACCAGCCCCAGGTGGGCTGGTGCGCCCCCCCACAAGGGCCCAAGGTGCCTAGGGTTTGGGGAGGGGGTGCTTCCACCTAACTTGGGGGGCAAGTTTCCCCCCTCTCCCCCCTTGGCCGCCACCCTTAGATGGGATTGGGGGCATCCGCACCCCTTGGGGTGGAAACCCTAAAGGGGGCGCACCCCCCTCCCTCTCCCCTATATATACTTGAGGGTTTTGGGGCTGCCAACACATGAGAACTTCTCCCTCTTGGCGCAGCCCTACCTCTCTCCCTTCTCCTCTCCCGCGGTGCTTGGCGAAGCCCTGCAGGATTGCCACGCTCCTCCACCACCACCACGCCGTTGTGCTGCTGCTGGATGGAGTCTTCCTCAACCTCTCCCTCTCTCCTTGCTGGATCAAGGCGTGGGAGACGTCACCGGGCTGTACGTGTGTTGAACGCGGAGGTGTCGTCCGTTCGGCACTAGGATCTCCAGTGATTTGGATCACGACGAGTACGACTCCTTCAACCCCGTTCTCTTGAACGCTTCCGCTTAGCGATCTACAAGGGTATGTATATGCACACTCCTTCCCCTCATTGCTGGTTTCTCCATAGATAGATCTTGGTGACACGTAGGAAAATTTTGAATTTCTGCTACGTTCCCCAACAGTGGCATCATGAGCTCGGTCTATTGCGTAGATTCTTTGCACGAGTAGAACACAAAGTAGTTGTGGGCGTTGATTTTGTTCAATATGCTTACCATTACTAGTCCAATCTTGTTTCGACGGTATTGTGGGATGAAGCGGCCCGGACCGACCTTACACGTACTCTTACGTGAGACAGGTTCCACCGACTGACATGCACTTGGTGCATAAGGTGGCTAGCGGGTGCCAGTCTCTCCCACTTTAGTCGGAACGGATTCGATGAAAAGGGTCCTTATGAAGGGTAAATAGCAATTGGCATATCACATTGTGGTTTTGCGTAGGTAAGAAACGTTCTTGCTAGAAACCCATAGCAGCCACGTAAAACATGCAAACAACAATTAGAGGACGTCTAATTTGTTTTTGCAGGGTATGCTTTGTGATGTGATATGGCCAAGAAGAATGTGATGAATGATATGTGATGTATGAGATTGATCATGTTCTTGTAATTGGAATCACGACTTGCATGTCGATGAGTATGACAACCGGCAGGAGCCATAGGAGTTGTCTTTCTTTATTGTATGACCTGCGTGTCATTGAACAATGCCATGTAATTACTTTACTTTATTGCTAACCGGTAGCCATAGTAGTAGAAGTAATAGTTGGCGAGACAACTTCATGAAGACACAATGATGGAGATCATGATGATGGAGATCATGGTGTCATGCCGGTGACGATGATGATCATGGAGCCCCGAAGATGGAGATCAAAAGGAGCAAAATGATATTGGCCATATCATGTCACTATTTGATTGCATGTGATGTTTATCATGTTTATGCATCTTGTTTACTTAGAACAACGGTAGTAAATAAGACGATCCCTTACAACAATTTCAAGAAGTGTTCACCCCTAACTGTGCACCGTTGCTAAAGTTCGTCGCTTCTAAGCACCACGTGATGATCGGGTGTGATGGATTCTTACGTTCACATACAACGGGTGTAAGACAGATTTACACACGCAAAACACTTAGGGTTAACTTGACGAGCCTAGCATGTACAGACATGGCCTCGGAACACAGAGACCGAAAGGTCGAGCATGAGTCGTATAGTAGATACGATCAACATGAAGATGTTCACCGATGATGACTAGTCCGTCTCACGTGATGATCGGACACGGCCTAGTTGACTCGGATCATGTAATCACTTAGATGACTAGAGGGATGTCTATCTGAGTGGGAGTTCATAAGATGAACTTAATTATCCTGAACATAGTCAAAAGACCTTTTGCAAATTATGTCATAAGCTCGCGCTTTAGTTCCACTGTTTAGATATGTTCCTAGAGAAAATATAGTTGAAAGTTGATAGTAGCGATTATGCGATCAGTAGAAAGATTATGTCCTTAATGCACCGCTCAGTATGCTGAACCCCAAACGTCGTTTGTCGATGTTGTGAACATCGGACATACACGTTTTGATAACTACGTGATAGTTCAGTTAAATGGTTTAAGTAGAGGCACCAAAGACGTTTTTCGAAACGTCGCGGAACATATGAGATGTTTTGAGGGCTGAAATTGGGATTTCAGGCTCGTGCCCACGTCAAGAGGTATAAGACCTCCGACGATTTTCTTAGCCTGCAAACTAAGGGAGAAAAGCTCAATCGTTGAGCTTGTGCTCAGATTGTCTGAGTACAACAATCACTTGAATCGAGTGGGAGTTGATCTTCCAGATGAGATAGTGATGTTTCTCCAAAGTCATTGCCACCAAGTTGCTAGAGCTTCGTGATGAACTATAACATATCAAGGATAGAGATGATGATCCTTGAGGTATTCGCGTTGTTTGACACCGCGAAAGTAGAAGTCAAGTAGGAGCATCAATTGTTGATGGTTAATGAAACCACTAGTTTCAAGAAGGGCAAGGGCAAGAAGGGATACTTCATGAAAAAGCAAATCAGCTGCTACTCTAGTGAAGAAACCCAAGGTTTAACCCAAACCCGAGACTAAGTGCTTCTGTAATAAGGGGAACAACCACTGGAGCAGAATTACCCTAGATACTTGGTAGATAAGAAGGCTGGCAAGGTCGATAGAAGTATATTGGATATACATTATGTTAATGTGTACTTTACTAGTACTCGTAGTAGCACCAGGGTATTAGATACCGGTTCGGTTGCTAAGTGTTAGTAACTCGAAATAAAAGCTACGGAATAAACGGAGACTAGCTAAAGGTGAGCTGACGATACGTGTTGGAAGTGTTTCCAAGGTTGATGTGATCAAGCATTGCACGCTCCCTCTACCATCGAGATTTTGTGTTTGCGTTGAGCATAGACATGATTGGATTATGTCTATCGCAATACGGTTATTTGTTTAAGGAGAATAATGGTTACTCTGTTTATTTGAATAATACCTTCAATGGTCTTGCACCTAAAGGAATGTTTATTGAATCTCGATCGTAGTGATACACATTTTCATGCCAAAAGATATAAGATAGTAATGATAGTACCACTTGCTTGTGGCACTGCCATGTAAGTCATATTGGTATAAAACGCATGAAGAAGCTCCATGTTGATGGATCTTTGGACTCACTCATTTTTGAAAAGTTTGAGACATGCGAACCATGTCTATTGGTGTATACGCATGAAGAAACTCCATGCAGATGGATCGTTTGGACTCACTTGATTTTGAATCACTTGAGATATGCAAATCATACCACATGGGCAAGATGACTGAAAAGCCTCGGTTTCAATGAAATGGAACAAGATAGCAACTTGTTGGAAGTAACACATTTTGATGTGTGCAGTCCAATGAGTGTTAAGGCATGCAGTGAATATCGTTATGTTTTACTTCACAGATGATTTAAGTAGATACTATATATTTACTTGATGAAACACAAGTCTGAATTATTGAATGGTTCAAGTAATTTCAGAGTGAAGTTGAAGGTCATTGTGACAAGAGGATAAAATGTCTATGATATGATCATAGAGATGAGTATCTGAGTTACGAGCTTTGGCACACAATTAAGACATTGTGGAAATTGTTTCACAATTAATACCGCCTGGAACACCATAGTGTGATGGTGTGTCCGAACATCATAGTTGCACCCTATTGGACATGGTGCGTACCATGATGTCTCTTATCGAATTACCACTATCGTTTATGGGTTAGGCATTAGAGACAACCACACTCACTTAAATAGGGCACCACGTACTTCCGTTGAGACGACACCGTTTGAACTATGGTTTGGAGAAACCTAAGTTGTCGTTTCTTAAAAGTTTGGGGCTGCGAAGTTTATGTGAAAAAGTTTTAGGTTGATAAGCTTGAACCCAAAGCGGATAAAATGTAGGACACCCAAAATAGTTGGGTATACCTCCTAATTCAGATCCGAAAGCAATAGGGATTGTTTCTTGAATCGGGTCCTTTCTCGAGAAAAGTTTGTCTCGGAAAGTTGAGTGGGAGGATGGTGGAGACTTGATATGGTTATTGAACCATCACTACAACTAGTGTGTAGCAGGGCACAGGAAGTTGTTCCTGTGGGACCTACACCAATTGAAGTAGAAGCTTATGATAGTGATCATGAAGTTTCGGATCAAGTCACTGCCGTACCTCGTAGGGTGACAAGGATGCGTACTACTTCAGAGTGGTACGGTAATCCTGTCTTGAAGGTCATGTTGCTAGACAAAAATGAACCTACGAGCTATGGAGAAGCGATGGTGGGCCCAAATTCCGACAAATGGTTAGAAGTCATGAAATCCGAGATAGGATCCATGTATCAGAACAAAGCATGGACTTTGGTGGACTTGCCCAATGATCGGCAAGCCATTGAGATAAATGGATCTTTAAGAAGAAGACGGACGTGGACGGTAATGTCACCGTCTATGAAGCTCGACTTGTGGCGAAGAGTTTTTCACAAGTTCAAGGATTTGACTACGATGAGATTTTCTCATTCGTAGCGATGCTTAAGTCCGTCGGAATCATGTTAGCATTAGCTGCATTTGTGAAATCTGGCAGATGGATGTCAAGACAAGTTTCCTTACCAGTTTTCGTAAGGAAAGGTTGTATGTGATACAATCAGAAAAGTTTTGTCGATCCTAAGGATGCTAAAAGGTATGCAAAGCTCCAGCAATCCTTCTAAGGACTGGAGTAAGCATCTCGGAGTTGGAATGTACACTTTGATGAGATGATCAAAGATTTTGGGTTTGTACAAAGTTTATGAGAAACTTGTATTTCCAAAGAAGTGAGTGGGAGCACTATAGAATTTCTGATGAGTATATTTTGTTGACATATTGTTGATCAGAAATGATGTAGAATTTCTGGAAAGCATATAGGGTTATTTGAAAAGTGTTTTCCAATAGAAAACCTGGATTAAGCTACTTGAACATTGAGCATCAAGATCTATAATGATAGATCAAAAAACGCTTAATGGTACTTTCAAATGAGCACATACCTTAACATGATCTTGAAGGTGTTCAAGATGGATCAGTCAAAGAAGGAGTTCTTGCCTGAGTTGTAAGGTATGAAGTTAAGACTTAAAGCTCGACCAGGGCAGAAGAGAGAGAAAGGACGAAGGTCGTCCCCTATGCTTTAGACGTAGGCTCTACAGTATGCTATGCTAAGTACCGCACCTGATGTGTGCCTTGCCACATGTCTGGCAAGAGGGTACAAAGGTGATCAAGGAGTAGATCACCAGATAGCGGTCAAAATTATCCTTAGAGGAATAAGGATATGTTTCTCGGTTATGGAGGTGATAAAGAGTTCGGCGTAAAGGGTTACGTCGATACAAGCTTTAACACCTATCCGAGTGACTCTGAGTAGCAAATCAGATACGTATAGTGGAGCAACCATTTGCAATAGCTCCAAGTGGAGCGTGGGAGCAGCATTTACAATATGACCTAGAGATTTGCGAAGTACATACGGATCTGAATGTTGCAGACCCGTTGACTAAAACCTCTCTTGTAAGCAAAACATGATCAAACCCCAGAACTCATTGAGTCTTAATCACATGGTGATGTGAACTAATTTAATGACACTAGTAAACTCTTTGGATGTTGGTCACATGGCGATGTGACCTGTGAGTGTTAATCACATGGCGATGTGAACTAGATTATTGACTCTAGTGCAAGTGGGAGACTGTTGTAAATATGCCCTAGAGGCAATAATAAATTGGTTATTATTATATTTCCTTGTTCATGATAATCGTTTATTATCCATGCTATAATTGTATTGATAGGAAACTCAGCTACATGTGTGGATACATAGACAACACCATGTCCCTAGTAAGCCTCTAGTTGACTAGCTCGTTGATCAATAGATGGTTACGGTTTCCTGACCATGGACATTGGATGTCGTTGATAACGGGATCACATCATTAGGAGAATGATGTGATGGACAAGACCCAATCCTAAGCCTAGCACAAAGATTGTAGTTCGTATGCTAAAGCTTTTCTAATGTCAAGTGTATTTTCCTTAGACCATGAGATTGTGCAACTCCTGGATACCGTAGGAATGCTTTGGGTGTACCAACACAACGTAACTGGGTGGCTATAAAGGTGCACTACAGTTATCTTCGAAAGTGTCTGTTGGGTTGGCACGAATCGAGACTGGGATTTGTCACTCCGTGTAAACGGAGAGGTATCTCTGGGCCCACTTGGTAGGACATCATCATAATGTGCACAATGTGACCAAGGGGTTGATCACGGGATGATGTGTTACGGAACGAGTAAAGAGACTTGCCGGTAACGAGATTGAACAAGGTATCGGTATACCGACGATCGAATCTCGGGCAAGTACAATACCGCTAGACAAAGGGAATTGTATACGGGATTGATTGAATCCTTGACATCGTGGTTCATCCGATGAGATCATCGTGGAACATGTGGGAGCCAACATGGGTATCCAGATCCCGCTGTTGGTTATTGACCGGAGAACGTCTCGGTCATGTCTGCATGGTTCCCGAACCCGTAGGGTCTACACACTTAAGGTTCGATGACGTTAGGGTTATAAAGGAAGTTTGTATGTGGTTACCGAATGTTGTTCGGAGTCCCGGATGAGATCCCGGACGTCATGAGGAGTTCCGGAATGGTCCGAAGGTAAATATTTATATATGGGAAGTCCTGTTTTGGTCACCGGAAAAGTTTCGGGTTTTATCGGTAACGTACCGGGACCACCGGGAGGGTCCCGGGGGTCCACCAAGTGGGGCCACCGGCCCCGGAGGGCTGCATGGGCCCAAGTGTGGGAGGGGACTAGCCCCAGATGGGCTGGTGCGCCCCCCACAAGGGCCCAAGGCGCCTAGGGTTTGGGGAGGGGGTGCTTCCACCTAACTTGGGGGGCAAGTTTTCCCCCTCTCCCCCCTTGGCCGCCACCCTTAGATGGGATTGGGGGCAGCCGCACCCCTTGGGGTGGAAACCCTAAAGGGGGCGCACCCCCCTCCCTCTCCCCTATATATACTTGAGGGTTTTGGGGCTGCCAACACATGAGAACTTCTTCCTCTTGGTGCAGCCCTACCTTTCTCCCTTCTCCTCTCCCGCGGTGCTTGGCGAAGCCCTGCAGGATTGCCACGCTCCTCCACCACCACCACGCCATTGTGCTGCTGCTGGATGGAGTCTTCCTCAACCTCTCCCTCTCTCCTTGCTGGATCAAGGCGTGGGAGACGTCACCGGGCTGTACGTGTGTTGAACGCGGAGGTGCCGTCCGTTCGACACTAGGATCTCCAGTGATTTGGATCACGACGAGTACGACTCCTTCAACCCTGTTCTCTTGAACGCTTCCGCTTAGCGATCTACAAGGGTATGTAGATGCACTCTCCTTCCCCTCGTTGCTGGTTTCTCCATAGATAGATCTTGGTGACACGTAGGAAAATTTTGAATTTCTGCTACGTTCCCCAACACATCCATCCCGCCTCACGGAATCACATAGCATGTTCTGTCATAGCCCTGCAAAACAAAGAAAAAATTACTACTTGTACTAACCTTATCAAGTGTGTGCATGTAACAAATGTTGGACATAACTAAACACAGAAGAATGAAATGCAACATATGGAAGAATCAAATGCTCATCCCTTTCTTTCTGCTTTTTGCGAGGATCATTATTCTCCCTTTAACAAGGCTAAAACATCATAATAAGAATTAACAACAATCTTGAAAAGGTGGATATCCCATGTGAATCTAATTTTTCATATAAAGCACATGCCAAGTCTGTTGATCCCAGTCCAGCAATTGCACAAGAAGAAGCGAGCATCATAAATATTGAGCAACACAAGCTATGAATTGTTTATAGTACATTCCAAAATTAATAGCTTATCATCTCTATTGATCTCCAAATCTCACCTATCAGCCAAATTGAAAGAATACATGTTGAATGCAACGATTGAACGTTCGTAGATCATGCAGTCGGGGCTGGACGAATGGGGCTGGCCGTCGAGGCCGGCGGCCGGCTTCATCTAGTCCCGCGGAACATGATCCATACCCAACCACTTTGCCATCGGACGAGATGCATGGCCAGATCAAAACTGCAGCCATGGCTGAGAATGATATGTAGAGGACGCAAACAACCAATTGGGGTGTGGGAAAGAGGTTGCCTATAACGTTGTGGCTATAGGCACCCGCATGGAGGACTGGGAGGTGGGATGGCGCCGACTCTTCGCCGGCGGCCGCCACGGGGAGGGCAGTGAGCCTTCTCTAGTGTTCGTTGAAAAGGTGGTGCGAGATCGCGAGGGAATTGGGGTGGAGGAAGGGAGGGGCCGCGACGCGCGGCTAGATCCTGCCGGCGACGAGGGAGGGAGGGGACGCGACGCGCGGCTAGATCCTGCCGGCGGCGAGGGAGGGAGGGCCCGCGACGAGCGGCTAGATCCTGCCGGCAAGGATTAAAACCCTAGCGGCGGCGAGGAATAAACCCTAGCGAACAGGATAAAAATCGAACCGAAAATAGCCCTGAAATTTGTACCGAAAATACCCTCGAAATATTTGGGAGGGAAAATCAGATCAGTTCGAAATATTTTTTCTCCCGAAAATGCCCCTTTGGGTCTGATATAATACACGTGACATCAGCGTATTGCATCGGATCTGGACCGTCGAATTCGCTCCGACGGACGTGCCATATCGTCCGGATGCACTGTAAAATGACTCATCAAAAAAGATACTAGTATGTAAATAAGGGGTCGATCGGCCCTGGAATTCTTACCGCGTTATGCAAATGAAAGCAACCGAGGAAGCATCGGGGAAGGAGGGGAGTGAGCTGAGCCACACGCAGTGCAGAGGAGAGCGAAGGATAATCGACCGATGGATCGATAGATGGAATTTAACGCGGTTGGGTCTTGCAGGCGTAGGTGATACCTGCATGGACGAACGAAATCCTACCTAGCTATCGGCGGTCGTCGTGGAATTCTCCATTTGGATGTGTCATGCATATGTGGCTTGGATGTCCTACAAAGATAGATATCCGTGCTGCGTACTTACCTACGTGTACAGTTCCGGCCTGGGTTTCATCGGTGCAACTTGTACGATGCATATCGAAAGTTTCTTCTTGTTATGAACGTGCATGTTTACGTAGCAACCAAATCGAGTGTGCAGACGTGCTTCGCCCAGATTGGCACTGGTGCAGACCATCCCTCCCATTTGCAGGTTCGCTTTCAGCATCAGACGTCCCAACGACCCAACGCCCGAACTCCGGTATAGGCCTGTAGCCCCTGTAGCCCGATCGAGCCTTCTCCTCCTCCTATATGTACCTGGTCCCGGGCTCACTGCTCTCGAGCACCTCACCATTCGGCCAGCCTCTCGCCCTACTCTGCCCTAGCTCTCTCCATCCTCCTCCGACACTCCCATATGGCACCGTTCACGCGCCCAGTCCCACGAGCCACCGACTCCCCTGGAGCTACGCCTGCGCGGTACGTCCCCAGGCGAGGCTTGGTGCTGAAGCGGGTGTTCAAAAGCCTCCTCTCGTGGCTGCCGCGCCGCCGCCGCCGTCGGGCCGGCCGCCCCCGTCCCGGCAAGGGCGCCGTCGCACCGCCGGGCCGTCGTGGCACGTACTAACCATCAACTACTACCTCTCCTCAGGTGGTGTGTATCCGTCAATTCTGCAGGTACGGGCGTACGTACCTACATAGACGCCGTTGTCCGCAAGTCGTTATTTTACTCATCAGTCTTTTTTGGTTGGTTTCGTGCTCGGACAATTTTTGCTCATTTTCCGTCCGGTTTTCCTCGAGTTTTCTCGGTCCATTCCGATCCGCCTGGCGTACCATGCATGACATTTTTCTTGGGCTTGATGTACAAATTCATTTCAGGTCAGGTCAAGTAGTACACGTCCGGTCCGAGCCGGTGTCACAAGCGGTGACCCAGCTGGCTGAGACGTAGACTGGTCAACGAGTCAAGCTATTGGGGGTGCGCAAGATGGTGCCAGAAAACAAAGTGTTGCATCCGGCCTCCGGTCGTCAGTCAACTTAATACTATTGTTTCATTGGTTATTATTTCGTTGCTTAAATTACTGGATACATATAGATGGACCACACGCTTACTGACGGCATCTTGATGTACGTGCGGCGCGTGCATGTGTCTCTTCGCTGTAATAGGTCATGTTGTTTTTTCATATATATTTTTCTTTTATACAACTCATACCTTGTTTTTTCGTTCATGATGGGCCGAATTTCATCATGTTTGCGGTGAATTCTGGTTATCCATGTCGATGTTGTCTTACTCTTCTTCTTTTAGATCTTGTTTTTTATGAGGCGCTCGAGCATGCACGGATATGCTAACGGAGCCATCACTATGACCATTACTTCGGTGAAATGATCATGTGTTGGTGAAATGCCAAAGCTCAACGGACGGAGTCCTCAGATTACCATCGACGAATTACCATCGACGAATGGTCTAGATGACTAGATCATGTGCAAACTCTATTCTTCACTTCGTCTAGCTCCAAAAAAGAAGGTTTTTCTTGGCCCTTTAAGAAATAAGTTCAGTTCGTGTCCTTTTAGGAAGAAAAAGAAAGGAAACAAATGGGACATTTATTGGCAGGCCTACTACTTGCCCGGTATGAAGCCTAATAGGCTGAATGGATCACAAGAGTGCGAACTGGGAAGAAATAAGGCCCACTTATTGTGGGCCATACAGAAATAGTCGTACCTCCAAACAATTGACTTTTTTTTGTCAATCCGTGCAAAGTGCTCCTAATCCCCGCGTAAGGCGAGCGGGGAGGCAAACGCGCACCTCCACCAATCCTATATGATGCCCGGGTGCGTCGTATAGCTGAGACTGCCGACGAATCCTTCAGACGGGCTGGCCCACATAACGACTGTTCTGGTGTTTTTTTTCTTTATCCTTTTCCTTTTATATTGCAGATCTTGGGTTTTCTTCTGTGTTTTTGTCTTTTATTTTGCACATATTTTTTCCGGCTTTCCAATATATGGTGATTATTTTCCAAATTTATGCTGAATATTTCTCATTACAAATTTTACCTTTTTATTATAAGGTGAACATTTTTTAAAAGGACAATGAATATTTTTTATTATTTACGATGAACAAATTTCTATATTACTTTGAACACTTTATAAAATAGACAAATAAAATTTAAATTAAATATTTAACGTTTTATAAACATACTTAACATTTCTTAATATACGGTGAACTTTTTTTGATGTGCACTGAACTTTTATATAAAATACATACTGAGCAATTTTCTGAAATTTATTTAATATTTAAAAGAAATATTTAGCTCCTAAAAATAACATCCAATTATTGGTGAAAAAACAACTAAAAAGTGAACAAAAAAACAGCTCAAGGGAAAAGTGGCCTGGCCCATTTTCCTCGCCTTCGGTGCAACAACCCCTAGTTGAAGACGCGCATGGGCGTCAAATGTGAAGAAACAAGGGCCATTTCGAAATGTTGCCGCACCTACAAAGCATTGGTTTTTCTTAATCCATGCAACTGTTCCTACTCCCGGTGTAGGGTGAGCAAACGTGCACCTCAGCCACCCTCGCTTGGGCTCCCCTTTGAACGAGGAACGTAGACCGGCCGGCCCAGTGTGCGCCCGCTTCATGATTGTTTTTCTTTAAAAATCAGTCATTTTATTTTCTCTGGGCTGATGTTTTTAATAAATACTTTCAGGATCCCGAGTTGAAAAATATATTCCTGATTTGTTGTGAACTTACTAAAGGTCCACATATTGAAAATATTTTCATATATTTTAAAAAATGTGATTTCAATTTTTTACAACATTTTGGAAATATTGTCATATATTTAAAACGTTCATGAATCTGAAATATGTTCTCAGATTTTAAAAATATTCCAACATTTATAATTTTCTTTTATAAAAAGCAGCGCGCGTGTGTGTGTGCGCGCACACACACACGCACGCACGCACACACACAAATAAAACGAAACTGGTTCAGAGAGAACCTTCCAACACATGGCAAAAAATACTGACTTGGGCCGACCCATGTAGTGTTGAGGGGTGCGCGTTTTGTTTTATTATTTTGCTTAAAAAAACTAACGCAGTGCTCACAGACTAGGATTCCCGATTCCCCGCATAGGTGAACAATTGTCGACCAAAGCATACCTCAGCGGACTATAAGGTTATTGGGGCCGGTCAATGCGGGTTGTTTTTGTATTTCCTTTGCTGGTTTAATCGGGTTTCTTCTGGAATTTTAATTACACATTTTCATTTTATTGTTTCACCTTTTCCATTTTGATATAGAAAACATTTCTAAGATGTTTGACTGTTTTTTCAATTTCCGTACATTTTTTAATTTCTAAAGAAAAAAATAGAAAGCCGACCAAGATAATAAAAAAGCTAAAATCCAAAGAATATGTCGATAGCCCTGACTGTCCTTTAATTGGCAAGACCAAGTACGTTCTCGCGCGGGGGAGTGTTGCGCATATGCGGGAGCTCCAATTACGGCGCTAAGGTGCCCGTTCGCTCCTGGCGCTCGAAGACGTCGCGAGTGGACCGGCCCAGGAAACACTTAGAGCAACAAAGGCAAATGTCGTTAAAAAATTAGCAAAAAATAGCTCTCAACAGGTTTTCAACTCACACGCATTCAGTTCATGTACGAGACCCACTAGCCAGTCGAGCTACTTGCCGTTAGTGATTAGTAATAGGGGCAACAATCTAATAATAATGTCGCAGCACTATTTTATTGCACAGAACCATCCATCTATTTTATCTCTTAATTTTTTTAATTATTTGGAAACAAAAATCGTAAATTTGAAAAAGTTCATGGATTTTAAAAAAAGTTTTTCATTTTGAAAGAAAAGTTCACAAACCTGAAAAAAGTTCATTGATTTTCAAAAACAAATAATCGAATTTGAAAAATAGTTCATCAAATTTACAAAAATTTCATCGGATTTGAAGAAAGTTAATTGGATTTGATAAAAAAAACATCTGATTTTAAAAAAGTTCATCAAATTTGGAAAAGGCTCACTGAATTTAAAAAGAAGTTCATCGATTTTTGTAAAAATCACTGAATTTGAAAAATAATTCATCGATTTTGGAAAATAAGTTCATCAATTTTGAAAAATGGTTCATCAATTTTGAAAAAATTCGTTCAATTTAGTAAAAGAAAAAAGAACAAAATATATATTAAAAAACAGAACAAAAATAAAAAGGAAAAAAGAAAATGAAGTATGAAGAAAAGAGTGAAGAAGATATAATTGATCACATGAGGTTAGGCCGGTGGGCGGAGGGGGGTTAGTGCAGTGAACGATATGGCCGGGAGGTCGCTTTTTTGAATACCACCGGCCACACTTTAATTTTTTGTTGTATACAAAAGAAAGAAAGGAAAGATGGGCCGAGCCCAACTAGCCATGCCTGAAGGTGCCCGTTTGCGAACGTGCGCTTAAGCGCCAAATAGGCCCCTCCTGCATCTTCTGGCTCCCCATCACCCTACGAGCGGACTAGGAGCTCCTTTTTTTGCGGAACAAAACATTAGGTAATAGTTTTTTTTAATTAGGTAATTAAATTGTACTCCTACAATCTAAAAAAGTAAGTAATCTATATGACCTGAATCATAAACATGTTTTGCGAGTTCTCACAAAATACTTGAAAACATTTTGCACATTTAAGAAGACAAAATAGTTACCACACAACCGCCCTCCTCCCCTTAGAAAAGCCTAGGGTTCTTTTGCCTCCGACCGTCGCCGCCGCTAGTCCTCCTCCTCTCCGATGGCCTTAGGGCCATGGCGGCGCGGTGGATTCCGGCCCTTGCCGGCGTGAGGGCTCTGTTTTCATATGTTCCTTCAAGTTTTGTTAGGGTTTCTGTCCTGCCTAGGAAAACGAGACAACGACAGCTCCCTAAAGATGGAATAAGGTTCTCCCGCATACCCCAGTTTTAATGGTGTGTCTAGCATCGTCGGTGGCCGTGTGGAGGCGTGTCTCCGGCGGATCTGTCCTTGGTGGATTTGCTCGGATCTGGTCGTAGTTCGTGTGTAGTCAGGTTGGATCCTTCGGTCTACGCTACTCTTCATCGGCGGCGATTGTTGTTCTGTTGTGCTAGTCCTGTGGTCCCTTAGTATGACAACTTCACGACTGTCTACTACAATAAGTTTTGCTAGGCTCCATGAGGGAGAGGCGGTGACGGCGGCGCGCCTTCAGTTCGGTTCAGTGCTTGTATTCGTCGCCTAGTGGTCTACGATCTGGGTGTAACTTTTATTATTTCTAGTTTTTCTCGTACTACCATAATTGAAAATGAATATATCCAAAGTTTTCTCGACAAAGAAGAAGACAAAACAGTTCCAACCCCTTATATTTAATTATTTCCTTATTCGAAGCAGAAGGGCTCCAGGAGACATGTTAAACATGTGGTTATTACTACACGTACACAAAAATCGCAAAAATAGAGAGTAGGAGTACATGGCAGCATGCATTGGGAGCAAGCTGAAATCACTTCTTCTGAAGGTGGCACAGCTCAACCAATTCCCATGACTCCAAGCTCTTGTCCTTCGGATCCGTTTTGTAAAGCGCGAGCTCGGATATCTCGAACTGCAGCCCAAATATTCCCTTGTCCATCTCCCCTGCCTTCTTCCTCGCCGCTGCCATCTCCTCCTCCGTCAGGTGATCTCCATACAGGAGGCTCAGATGCGGCACGTACGCTGCAATTATATTTAATCAGCTGTCATCAGCTTGTGATTTTACGGAGACAGAGTTAATTCAGGCAGATATCGCATAAACAAAATTCAGGCAGAAGACTCACGAGTCGGTCTCTGGTACCCGAAGTGGGCGCGGCAGTGGTCGCTCGTGGCCATCACCTGCAAGCAAAATCAAGATAATTTGATGGGGGCAAAGCAAATCGGCGCAGATAGGGGTGAGCTAGGGATACCGGAGACCGACCTCACGGGTTGGTTCGAGGAGGATGTTGACGCCGTAGCGGCCGATGGAGGCGACGCGGGCGGTGTATGGGCCGAGGCCGGCCGCCGCGGCTCGTAGCGCCTCGATGGCGGCGGACCGGCGGAGACGCATGGCTCCGAGGACGGTGGCGTGCGGCTCGAAGACCGCGCCGCCGTGCGCGGCACGGAGGCCGGCCATAAGGCCGAGAAGGCGGCGACGGACGGGCTCCGGCAGGAGGGCCCACACGGAGTACATCTCCTCCGGCGACTGGTCGGTGGGGTCCATGCTGGCCGACGGAGGCTGGGGCGCCGCGCTGCCGTGCACGCGGTCGGATGTCAGGTGGAGCGGGAAATGGGAGGAAGCTTGCCGACGAGAAGCTCATGGCAATGGCATCGCGAGAGCTGCCTGAAATACACGGCGCCTTCTTCCGTATGCTGCAGCTTCACGGAGCCTTCCTTCCACCGATGGGACACTGACTGTGGACCCCAGGTCTGGAAATATGATGTTCCAGAGTTCTAAGATGACATGCATAGTGAAATCGAATGCAAACTTGGATTGGACTAGACATCAGAGTCAAGTCAAAAGCTCATAACATAGGATACAAATACAAGTCATGCCAATCAGTATGATTCTCCACAAAGATAAGGTAATAAACAAGGCAAAGATCTAGCATGCTGTGGAATATTCAGTGGAAGTGTACACACTAAATTCTCTCGTTATGTAAACTACAAATATTGGTCATGGTACGTGTCCTAAAGGTGCCGGGGAGTCTATAAAGAGCACCAATTATCAAAAAGTCACCGTGGAATACGGGCGCCATTGAGCACTTTATTTCAAATAGTTCACAACTTACATTTTAGAAGTTTTAAAAACTGCTAAAACAAAATTGACATTATAATATGGATGTATATACTACACATGTGTATAGTTTTGATGACAAAGTAAGTTAACATCGAGCTAAACAAAAAAGACATAATGTGTGTATGGATTTTTTAGCGGTGAACAACAAATGAATCACCTTTTTAAATCAAGTGTCTAGCTCAAGTGTGTGTACGGATTTCGGGCGGGGCTTTCAAAAGTCCAAAAGTCAAATGTCTAGATCGAGCCTGGCCTGAAGACCAAATATTTACTCAAAAGCCTGCCCGAGCTTGGTCAGAGACAAAAGTGAGAAGCCTGACGAACATGAGAAAATCTTAATCATAGACATATTTCAATCTTTACAAACAAACTTCAATCTCAAGATCTTATAAAACAATCTTGAGAGTTGGCTACGGACGAGTACTAGGTGGACAACACCGTGATAAAAGGCGAGCGGGCTCGTAGGTGCTGGTTGTGGAGGTTTGGCAATGCTTGTGTGGCGGTTGGAGAGGTACAAGGGCAACATCAGAGGAATAGGGTGCATATGCAAAGCAAGGCGGAGAAGGCGTTGATTGAAAAAATAGGGACCGGGAGGGGGGATCTAGTGGGCCAGGGTGATAGTGTCCTACCTGACTGTTGTCCGTACCCCCGCAAAGCCCCCTTAGGCCTTGTATAATGAGAGGTGCTTAGAGGAGGTGCTTAGAGAAATAAACCAGACTTTTTTTAAATACCGGTGCTTATGTGTACAGGATAGACGCTTAACTAAGCATCTCTCCTGTAGAAATAAACACCGGTGCTTCAGAAAAACTCGGTTTATTTTTTAAGTATCTCTCTAAGCACCTCCCATTGTACAAGGCCTTAACTTTGCTTCCAATTTGAGGGGAAAGTGCGTCCGGACCGCTCGGCGGACCGATATAATCCATATTGGATGGTAGAAACAGGTCTGGACCACACAGTCCATGTGCGGGCGGTTTAAGGGTCGTTAGAGATGCCCTAACTCACACTAAACAAGTACTTGCCCTGCATAATCTATTTAATGTGTGAACTTTAGCTCACCAGATGCTGCCTGCTCCACCAAGTTCTGTCCTTCAACTGTGAAATAGACAAAGGGCAGAAGGAATAACTAATTACTCGACATGAAATCAAATTATAGCAGAAGAGACAGAACCTAATGTCAATTCTGCTATTTATGGTTCCCACAAAAAAAATCTGCTATTTAAGGTGCATAGCCAGCTCATTGATGAATGGAAGAAGGTCATTGTCGTTGCAGTGGGTCACTACTCCAGCCTCCCGATCAACAAAATCACCGAACAAGGGTTCTCAAGACAGCGAGTAGAACCGGCCAGTGGTGTGCTTTTCAGTGCAGGACATACATCAACCCGGTTAGAAGTATAGTAATAAGTACCCCTGTTAGTGTAAAAAATGCTCTTATATTATGGGAAGGAGGAAATACTACAATTAAACCTAGATACTCTATTGTTAACATCATTCATAAACGATTATGGTGTCGTGACGATAAAAGGCAAGGCAAGTATTAAGTAGTACTATCTCTCTCTCAGTTTACAGGGCGTGCGCGTACCCCTAGGTCGTCAATTTGACCAACCTAATACAAGTTATATATTACAAAAAATATACCAATATAAACTTTAGATGTTCTATTTTCAAAAGATACAATTTTTGTGTTATATAGTTTGTATTAAGATGATCAAATTGGCAACCTAGATATACGTGTAGGACTTGTAAACTGAAACGGAGGTATAAAGATCATTCATAAGATCTTTAAAAACCTTTCAATCATGCAGGTTTGTTCCTTCTTTATTGGGATCCATTGAATACTACTCATATTTGAATAACAGAGCCGGTTTGGTTGATTCTGGTATCCTTTATTAGGCTCTACGGCACATCTGCAATAGTGAGTAGTAAAGCGTAGCAGCAAACGTACACCACTAGCAGTAGTACTACTAGCATTCAGTGATTAAGTCAAGCTTTTTTTCTTCTTCTTGAAATGGAATGCCATTTGGTTCAGTCAAGTTGGTCAACTATACAGAACACGGAATCACCTCGCCTAGCTAGGTATTAGTAGTCGAACGAGTACTTCATCGATTTGCACAAACATGTACGCACTAGCACGTAGGAGTAGTAAACTTTTTTAGAGAGCTGGTAATTATTTCATCACTTTTCTATGTGTTATCTACTCCCTCCATGTATCTAGATAAATCTAAGACAACTAATTCGGAACGGAGGTAACACTATTTATGTGTTGTTCTTTATTGTCATATCAATACATGTATAAATGGGCAACGATATGACTAAATCTATTATTTTATTCTCCACTCATTCTAAAATATATTCAATCTCACAAACAGATTTGGACAACACCATTATAGAACGAAAAAGTAGCATCACAAAACTAAAATTACGGGATTAGGAGCACAAACACCAGTTGAGGTGAACTAGGTCGGTGGAGCGCCGCGGCACCGTGGGAGAACATGATGGTCGTGAACAGTAACATCAAGGTGGAGGGTAGAGGAGGAGGATGGGGTCGATGAAGCTCCATTGTTGGGGAGGAGGGGCGAGGTCGACAAGCTTCAGGATACCCTGGGAGTACTTCTTGAGTTTTTGTTGAGGGCGGAGCCAAGCTCCTTGATGATGGCAAGGAGGTGATGCTGTCGGAGGCGGTGAGCTCAGTGCCACGACGCTGGCGTCGCATCTCCCGCTTGGTGAGGGCGAAAACGTCTAGGTCGGCGTCAGCCTCGGCGAGCGGTGTTAGCCACTACAACATGACGGAATCCACGACAACGACAAATGAGACTGAGGAGGCAGGGATGGCACTGCGGCGGAGGGGGTATAGAGGAAAAGGGTTGGCGAGTGGTGCCATCGTTGCGCCGGGGGAGGGGCACACACATTCTTTTGGGGTAAATGTGTGTTTTTTAGAATCACCGTCGACTCTTTATTGCATAATGTTTTGCGGGATGGGTAAATGTGCTCATGGCTTTGTGCAGTGGCGAAGCTAGCATGAGATTACACCTAGGGCTAAGGTAGCTTGAGTGATACACTCTAGTGGTTTTATATATTGTGTATGAAAAGGAATTACAAAGGATATTGGTATTACACCTAGGGCTATAGCCCCAACTGCCCTAGGCTTGTCTCTGCCACTAGCTTTGCGCAAGATGGACTTTTGGGCCTCTGGACTTGGCTTCTAAAAATAGAAGTTTGAGCATGCCTTGAATTATCTTTTGAGGCAGAAAAGAGGCCTGAACCTAGCAATGGAGACAACCCCCACCTGGCCCAGTCCAGAAATTTTGAGCCAGTCTCAGGCCAGGTCATCAAGCTTGGTTTCCTTTACTCGGGTTTAATTATCATCGTTAAAGTTTAAATCCTAACTAGCAATTTTATCAAATATATGTTGGCTATAGTATAACACAAAAATGATACAAACTGAATTTATGTTTGAAAACCTTTTATTATGGTTGTGATTTGGTTTCTGGCAACAAACAAAGTATATTCTACAGAAAAAATTATTACAGTCGAATCTTTGGACATACACGGTCTATATTCCTGACGGATGAGCAAACAAAAATGAAAACATTTTTTAGGTTTTTTGAGGTAAATTTCTTTTTAGATGTGTAAAAAGATGGAAACTCAGTAGGACTGCATTAGGGAAGAACTACTATAAATGAAGCCCAGGACCAAAGTATTGCATGGCTACGAATTAATCCCATGTCCAGGAATGAGCCCAAAGCCCACTAAGTAATTTGGTCCAGCTGTCTGTCAGGCCCAAAGGCCGTTTCATAATAGATGCTTTCATCAGACGCAAAGGACTGCATTAGGGAAGAACTAGTATAAATAAAGCCCAGGACCAAGTATAGCATCTGACTGTTTGGAAGTGGTAGGCAACATTGACAAGTCGCGGCGACACACTACGCACCAGTTCTGCATACAATGCAAGAGCAAGGCGGAGGAACGAATTTCAACACATGACTTTCGGTTTTGCGAATCAACCTGTGGTTGAATGGTTAGAGAGATAGTGGTATCCCTAGCTCATCAGAGTTCAAGTCCTAGTGCTCACATTATTTCTGCATTTATGTCAGGATTTCCGGCGATGCGCTTTTAGTGGGAGGAGGGGGTAGGGTATGCGTGTGTGCGTTCATAGGGATGATGAGTGTATGCGCGTATGAGTGACCGCTTGCATATGTACCGTGTTAAAAAAAGATTCATTTGTATTCCGACAATTATTAATCTTCAATGAAGTCCCTAGTTACCCGTAAAAAAAATTAGACCTGTAGGCCTGAAAGTGCGCTTCTTATCCTGAGCTCCCGTGCTTCTCTATGCACAAAAATATTGTAACAAATAGAAAAAAATCCAGAAATTTATGCTTTCTTCTGAAAACAAACATTACTTAGATTTATTCCTACATGCAAATCTTCGTGATGAAATCATATTTCTGAATGTCTGGGAAAAATAACTAAATCCACACTCCGAAATACTTTAAAATTCAAGCATCAATTTTGTTTTTATGCCCAGAGCATTATGAGTGTTTTCTATAATTTGCATGTATGCATAACATTTAATAATGTTTGTTTCCAAAAAAATCCAGTTTTTTTCTTTTCAATTTTACTGTTTACGAGTGTCAAACCCTGCGCAAGTGGGAGCTACGTGCACCGGGTTGTCCTTTTATTTTTTGCTGTTTATGAGGGTGCATTTGTGCTCGGCAGCAACTATATCGTGTGGTTATGTCGTCATAGATGGCTTGTAGAGCCTTATGATCTAACAATAGTTTCTACTGATCGCCTTTCTGAGACTCCCCTTGGCTCCTGGGCGCAAGCCCAAAGACATTGCACCGCTAATCTAGGAGGCCTCAAAGAGAAAGAATTGGAAGGTGTGTGAGGCTCTTAATGGGAACACTTGGATCCTCAAAATCAAGCATGACACCGCCACTTCAGTCAACCACATTTTGGAATTCTTTAACCTTTGAATACTTGTGCATGACTTTCACCTTGATGAGCAAGCCGAAGATGACATCATTTGGAAGAATGCGAACGATGAGATATACACGGCGAACACCGCCTACAAAGCTCAGTTTCTAGGCCTGACCCTGTCCCCCATGGACAGCATGGTGTGGAAGGCTTGGGCATTTTCAAAGGTTAAATTCTTTGATTGGTTGGCATTGCAAAATAGGATTTGGATCGCTGATCGTCTGAAGAAGCGTGATTGGCCAAACCGTGGCCCTTGCCCGCTTTGCAAAAGAGAACAAGAAACGGGGACACACCTCTTTGTCAAGTATAGCTACACGCATAGACTCTAGGGATCAATCATAGAGAAGCTTGGGCTCACGCACATGGACTCCTCCGATGACACTTAGATGAAACCGTCACCGAGTGGTGGAAAAAAGAACCGACGACCACAACCCTCACCGCCACGCAATGGCTTTCCTCATCATGCTCGTTTCTTGAACCATCTGGAATGAGAGAAACACTCGTGTATTCCGTCGCAAAAGCGCGCCACCGCCGGTTCTCCTTACCAAAATTTTAGAAGATGCTAAACTTTGGGTTACTGTAGGCGCAAAGTAACTAGGGAACATCATATTGTAAAAGTAATTGTCATGCCGCTTATTTGTAGTCTGTTCTAAAACTCTAAACTCTACTCTCCCTTATTTAACTGAAGAGGCCAATCTTTTGCCTCCGTTTAAAAAAAAAGGCTCACCGAGTTGTTCACATATAAATCTGGTTATATCGTCCAGTAATGCATCACACTTCTCTGAAATCTAGAAGCTGGTCATACGAGTCATAACTGAGTACGTACTTACTCTCCATCATCTCTTCAATGCAAGAACTGTAGCTCCCCGCAAAAAAAGAAGAGAAGAAGTAAGAACTGTAGCCATAAAATTCTCAAGGCCTTCGCTATAAGCCTATAACCCACCAATTAGTACTTCTCACAGGCATCAATGCCTGGCTATCCACTAAGCTCTGCCGATCACCTCCAAATGTGAAATAGACAAAGGGCAGAAGGAAGAGCTAATTACTCAAGGTGAAATCAAATTATGGCAGAGAAGACATGAACCAATCTCAATCCTGCTATTTAAGGTGCATATCCAGTTCATTGATGCTGATATTGTAGCATCGAAGATGGTCACTGTTATTGAGGTGGTCACCCAATAAGGGCTCTCAAGACAGCAACTAGAATCAATGGAGTGCTTTTCAATGCAGGAGATATGGAAAATGTTGAACATCAATCAGTTAGAAATATAAACAGTAATGAGTACTGCTACTAAATCTGGATACACATGGTGTCCTGACGATAAAAAAAGGCAAAGGCAAATACTATAAATGATCATTTATAAGATCCTTAAAAAACTTTCAATCCTGCAGGCTTGTTCCTCCTTTATTGGGATCCATTGAATACCATCGTATTTGAATACTAACAGAGCCGGTTTGATTGATCGTGATGTCCTTTATTAGGCACCACGGCACCTCTGCATTAGTGAGGTGAAGGGTAGCAGGAGCAGCGCCAGTACACCACTAACAGCAGCATTCAGTGGTTCAGTCAAGTTGGTTACTGTATACAGAACATGGAGTCACCTCGCCTGTAGCTAGGGTTTAGTACTCGTCAGTACTTCAGTGGTTGCACAAACACGTAGTAGTACTTGGTACTTTGTACGCGCGCGGCCGTGCATGCATTCACGCAGGATCGGATTCAAAAATCTTACGGCTCATCCATCCGACGGACAGTCTAATCCGCAATGATTTTGTGAGGGCGTGCATGCATTTCATTAAGAACAGGGGAGGCGACTGTGCCTCTCTTCTCCCCATTTCATTTCGTCGCTGAAACCTGCAGGGGATCTGGCGGACGACTTGAATTACTTACATTGAAGCCTATCATATCATATGGATGTGGTGTAAATGCACGCCATTTACGAAGATCAAATGCACATTTATTTGCGGGGAGAAGTTATTTCTGGCTCATCATCGAGCGTCATCATCGCACAACAAGCTACTGGGTCTGGGAGAGTGGGCGTTGCTTGCTCCTCTGAGTGCAAGACAAGCCTCCTCTGGTTTATCTTCTTGTTCTCTTTTTACAGGGCAGGGGAGGAGGGAGGAAAGAGACAGGAAGGGGAGGTGTAGGTGGAGGTCTGGAGGTGGAAGGACGACCACGCAAAGCCTGAATGACATGGATGCCATGTAGAAAAATACCATCCACGTCGAAACATGTTGAACGACTAAAGTGTTTCAAAAATAGTGATCTAAACCGTGTTATATTTGTTTACAGAGGAAGAAATTAGAAGAGGGTTAAGTGAACCAGCAAAAGGTATGCTTAAAGCATTTTTTTTTGAAAGACCCAACATACTACTGGCGTTTCATTGATAAGTAGAAAGCAATGGGGAAATACAAAAGGTGGGATAAGGGTCCTAGGACCAATCAGTACAAAAACTGATGAGAGAGAAAAGAAAAGAAAAGAAAAGAAAAACTTCTCTTAATCTAACTTCTCATGGTGGATCCCAAAAGGATCTCTCTAGGTGTGTTGCTCCCACTTGTCGCCAAAGTTTAATTGAGTGCTCGATGGCCTGTGTGATGCCTTGCACTGACGGTATTTTCCCCCTAAACACACATCGGTTCCGCTAGTAGTGATCTGAACGATCTTATATTTCTTTACAGAAGGAGTAGAATAGAAACTGTAGTTCAAGTCCGGCTTGCAAGTTGAAACGCCATGTTTCTTTGTTGCTCTTCTTTGTTCCTATGTGTCGGGGAGCGATTCACACATCATCAATGCAGAACGTTTGATTGGAAAAGGCCGGGACAGGAGATTTCCCCGGCCGTGCTGCGAAACGACCGTGTGGTGCACGGTTTCCGCAGGAACCATCATGTATGTATTTATTCGATGTTTTTGGTTGGTATATGTATCAGCGGACAACAACACAATCTACTGTTGCGATGCTTATAGCGTGTCACTGTGACGGGCGACGCCTCGTTTGATGGTGGTTGGGTGCTATCGCTGACACACGGCATGGCATGTTCTTCCCAATTGACAGCGACACAGCTATAGCTCCAGTTTGAAGCTGATAGATTGGCGCCTTTGTCCCGGCAGTGACTAGTATGCGCTCCTTCCTTGGTGTGATGTGTGATCATTGAAATCAATACCATGAACGATATCAAATAATGTTACTCCGTACCAAGCAGCGACAAGTAATATGAACGGGAGAGAACATGTACGATGTTAAATTTAGGGTCAATACGCATCTAATATTATTTTATTGAAGCCAAAATGAACCTTTTCAAACTTTTGGTCATTTCAGAAAACTGGTCACAAACAGACAACCCAAAGCGCGAAGATCGGTCCATGGTCTCCCTCGCCCCCTAGATCCAAACCTGTTGCCGAAGGCAAGAGGGACGAATGCAATCAACGAGCGAGAACGAGGGTTTTGTGGCGACTAGAGTTTTTTCTCAGGTTACAAATGGGGTGAGATTTTTTGAAACCAAATACTGTAATTTATTGACTATAGCTAACTTGCAAATGCTACATGCATTAATCAAGAATTCTATTTTACAAACCATGCAGGAAAGGTGCATGCAATACATTAAGAAGAAAGAGAGTACAACGTTAAAGATGTCCCACCACTTTCATTGCTGAAGGTAGCATGAACAAACCAACACCACGACCCTTAGAACGCCAAAGATGGTGTGGCCCAAACAACACCATGACCCAAGAAAAGCTAGACTAGAGCAAATGTACACCACGAGGCATAAAAAGCGAGAAACATTCACTGCAAGAGCCTGAACATCATCCATCCACAACACGACCCAAACATGACTACTATAAGGACAAAGACGACAATGATTGAAGCGCAAGCACCGAAAGGGCCAAATCGCCACTATCGTAGAGCCAACACCATTTGCACGTCCATTGGCATGAAATGAGGCCACCAGAACAACACCTGCATACCACCAATACCAAGGCCATAGATGTGGGGTATTGGGGTGGACATGGACAAAGCAGAGTGGGAGCGGGAGCTTGCTCGTGAGCACCGAGGACATGAAAGCCAACCATGCTCGATGACTGTGGTGGGGTGCCGGAGGCGCTAGCAACACTTGCGACCAAGCAAATAAAGGGGAATTAAACTCTTTAATAGTTTTAGGCCGAGCCAGCTTGGGCTCGGGGATGGACTTTTTAAAGTCCAGTTCGTAAAAGGCCCACCCCGAGGAATGTTCATGTCTAGTTCCCCATCTCTACTCACATCAAGATCCACGGGCCTTATCTTCCATCTGTACAGACCACGGCGACTATATCTTGCTTCACGCGAGTCGGAAGGATCTCTCATGTGCCTACAGTAACGGGCCAGCCCATAAGTACACACTTAAAAGAAATAGTGGGGCAAAAGCAAGGGCAACTAGGGATCGAAAACAAGTCGCTTGGATAGTTGCTAGCGAGGCTAGCCACCTAGTCCATGTGGAGTTGGTGGTAAAACTACAGGGTGCGGCCTACTTCTTGTAAAAGAGCCGGGTTTCCACTACTTCTTCCTGTTTTGTTTTTGGTTTTACACTAGTTTTCTTTGTTTCTTTCTTTGTTTGTACTGGGTTTTCTTTTTTCTTTGGTTTTACTCGTTTTTTATTTTTCTGCTTGTATTGACCTTTTTCTTTTCTTTCTCTATTCATCGGGCTTGTTTCTTT
>NC_057813.1:83548387-83571403 GCF_018294505.1 Triticum aestivum
CACCTCCCCCCCCCCACCCCACGCGGGAGACGGGACCTCCCCGCCGTTCCTCGCGCCCTCTCCTTCTCCCTGCCTCTCCTCCTTTATATCTTCCCTTACCTCTGTCTTTCTCACAGGTGCAGCGCCGCCGTCGCCATGGAGAGACCCCGCCGGAGAATATGTCGGCCAGCATGGCGAACACCTCGAAGATGAGCCCCGTGCCGTCGGCGCCCGTCAGTTCAAGCACGGTGGTCGTGGCCGCCGGCGGCGACGCCGTTTGTTCGCACGGAGAGGCGAGGTCGAGGAGAAGGTCGGGGTTGCGGAGGATGGCGGCGTGGCGCCTCGGGGTGGCGCGCAGAGAGGTGCAACGGTCGTTGCTTGTGGTCGCCGGCGACGGGGATCGGGCGCCAGCGCATGACCGAATGGGCGTAGTCGCCGGCGCATAGTGGATAAGAGGAAGGAAAGGACTGCGGACTGAATTGAAATTCTTATAGGGTTGTTTTTGTAAACGTGAAACGTTTTTTCTTTTCTGGGTGCCACTAAAACAGGGACAGCGGGTTGATTTCCTGTGAACCGAGGGGCTTTCTTGCAAAACAACGATGACGTACGACCAGAAGCAATAACTGGTTTATTAGTAGGTATATAGGTATAGAGGTATAGATATAGATATAGATGTATAGATATAGATATAGATATAGATATATAGAGAGAGTAGCACTATTCTGATTCTGGGATCAGAATAGTTATTCTGATCACGGTCGGCGCTATTAGAACGCGACACATATAGTTACACGATTCGCAAAAAACTGAAAAAAGCCCACGAACAGAGCCCCCAGTCAACCTTATCCCGCACCACCATCACTCGATTCGCCTCCCAGCCGGCTCCACCAACCCCCGACTCGCCGTCGCCCCCGACCGGCGCCGCCACCCCCGACCGGCGCCTCCACCGTCCGTCGCCGCGGATCGCACCGTCGCCACCATCTCTCGCTGTGGATCACGCCTCCGCCGCCATCCTTCGCCTGAATCGCGCCGCCGCCACCATCCCTCGATGGAGAGCTCCCCCGCCCGACTGCCCCCGCCCATGGGTCCCGCCGCCGGTCTCCTCCTACAACCCTGCCGCCACCGTCCCCTGGACCCGGCAGCCGCTCCGCCACCTGCCTCAAATCCGGCCATGGTGCTGCCCCCACTGCTGGATCCGGCCACCGCAACGTCACAGTGCATCGCCCAGTGGTGCAGCACCCAACTCACGGAGATCCCCATCGCCGCCGACACTCCGGCGAACTTCCTTGCCACCTCGCGGTGGACCTCTCCCCGCTGCTCCGGTGACCTTCGCCAGCGTACTTCAACCCCGCGGGCAGAGTCCCCACTCCTCCCACACCGCAATAGAGCATGGCTTGACCCACGATCCGTTCGTCCTTGGCGTCCCGCCATGTTCGCTGCCGAGATGCCATCTCCCTGTCCACATCTGAGGATCCTTAATTTGTCCTGGGGTAGTTCCCCACGGTCCGTTCGTCCTTGGCGTCCCGCCATGTTCGCTGCCGAGATGCCATCTCCCTGTCCACATCGAGAAAATCGGCTATTTGCCACTTTCAATATTGGGCTTCGCAAAACTGCCACTCTCAACATTGGCTTCGCAAAAATGCCATCCAGCCCGTGTGCATTTTGATTATCATGCCATTTCCTCTTTTCCATTGCTTTTTTTTTCTTTTCCCATTTTCTGGCACCTAAAAGGACCAAAATACCCCTAGGCTGTTTCAACCTTATCTGATGCGTGTGTGGTTGGGTCGGATTGCTCTGACCTCTGAGGTGCTCGTCCTTGTCTCCGCCATAGCCCGCCGCCGTAGCTTACTTATGCCAGTGCGAGCCACAGCAGCTCACCGCCCTGGCTCCCCCACGCCTGCGCCAACAACCGCAGCTCGCCGCAGCCCGCCGTTGGTACCCCAAGCCTGCGCGCGCCGGCGGAGCTCGCCATCGCCTCGCTTATGCCTGCTCGAGCTCTCGTAGCTCGTCGACGGTGCTCGTCCAAGTCTGCACGAGCGGGCATAGCTCGTCCTCGCCTCTCTGATGCCTGCGCGAGCCGCCGCAGCTCGCCGCCCAGGCCCTGCGCGAGCAACCGTAGCTCGCCCTCGCCTGCGTGCTGGCGGAGCTCGCCGCACGGCATGCTAGAGAGGTGCGCCAGCGACTTCGTGTCCCTGAACACCAGCACCATGGCAACATCAACTGGAGGCCCTTTTGATGGTCCGTGAGGAGGAGACGAACGCGTGTGCAAGTGCTGAAAATGTAGAATGCAAGCAACCTGTAAGTCATGTTTGATGTACGCATTTACTTGTTCTTGGATTGCAATTTGGAAATTACATTAAGAATAGCATGTCACGTTTAGTTTCATGGCCTCGATCAACTGAGCAACAATACAAGAAAGAAATGCCACAAATTTCAGTCTATAAGCTACTTGCTGCAACCCGTTCTGCTGCACTTGTTGTAGCTTGTTCAAGGACAGGAAATGGAATTGTAGCGTGTAGTGGCAAAAACATGTAGACCTCAAATTTTAGTATATTGGCAAAGGAGATACATGTAAACACTACAACCATGATTCAGAGATTAATGCACGGGAGAAGTTAGTAGATCAGAAAATCAAGAGGCACACGAACAAATCATAAGGAGAAGCTAGCTAGTGCTAGTAGTTCTTCTAGTGTCTCATAGTACAAGGGGAAAAGCAGTGCGTCCTCGCTCCACTGTTCTAGAGAAGAAGCCAGATAAGTATGCCACACAGATCCACTAGATGTTTCAGAGAGTAACTGAGTGAGTGCACACTGTTGAAAAAACAAGAAAAGAAGAAATACAACAGAAGCTCACTGACTTTGACCATCCTTGGCAATGTATCAGTTTATTAACTTACTGATGGCCTTTGCCTACATCATAGATTAATCTGAACCGAGTTCACATCTCACAAAATAAAACAACAATTCATAGATAAAACTGAAATGAGTTCACAGCTCAAAAAATATAGCTCACGGCTCACGGAAATTGGAGAAACTGAGTTCACATAGAAGAAAACTACTTGTGAGTTCACATCTCAATAACTGTAACATCAATTGCATAGAGATCATTCATCCAATCTGTAGCTTCCTCTTTGGAGTCAACTTCTTTGCTGGAGCTGCAGTGGGCATCCTCTCTGGAGTAGTTGTTGTGCCTTGTGAAGAAGTACCCTCTCCCAGCAAGAAAGCAAGGCGGCTGCACATATATGTGTTATCACAATGAGATGAATATTTTGCTTCTCATTTTTATATTATTCAACACAGAGATATTTGTCGTTGTTAATTACCTTCTAGTGACCATGCCTGGGCTGTCTTGTAGTATTTGTTCTCTAGTTGGCCTTTGCGGAGTGCTAGGTTCAGTTGGCCTAGCTTCTGTAACGTTCTTTCTAGGCTTCCTCTTCCTGCAAATTAGATAAAGATATATTTTACCATGAGGTGATAATTTAAGCTTTGATATATAGAAAGAAAAAACACTTGCCTCTTTTTGGTTCCATTTAGTGGGCACTTGTAACTAGCTTGCCTATGACCCTTTTCACCACATTTCTTGCAAGTCACTGGGCCTCTAATCATTTTCTTCCCCTCAGAATTCGTTGGAGCAGTGCTACCATCATTGGAGCCGTCATTGACACCATCATTGGCGCCTTTCTTCTTGTGGCCACCTTCAAGACACCCTTTGATCCTCAATTTTCTGTTCCTTCCTTTGTTTCTTTTTGCAAGTGGTGCCCCCACGGCAAATGGCAGCTCCACTCGTGGCCACTGTGATTTATCTGTCATTGGCTGAATCTCTCTCCCGTAAGCCGCCTTGAATCTGTCCACAGAGTAGTACTCGTGCACAAACTGCTCAAGGTCTACTCTCTTTTGTGAGGTCACAAATGCCAAGACATGTTGACAAGGCTTACCAGTGTGCTGCCATTCAAGACAAGTACATGTTTGCTGATTTAGCTTCACAATATGCCTTTCACAATTCTTGCTATTGTCCCACACCTCTGCACTCCAATTGGCAGATTCCACAACTTTCAAATGCCCCAAACCTCTTGTATTTGCCCTCAGCTGAACCATAATTGCCGGCAGTATCCGTCCAGATAGAAGTCTTTCTCCAATCCTTCTCCTCTTCCTCCACAAAAGCATGATCATCTCTCTAATCTTGTCAGCTAGTTCAGCAACAGGTAAGTCCTTAATGTCCCGGATCCAATTGTTAAAAACTTCTGCTACGTTATTAGTGATGTAGTCACACTTGATATCTGGATTGAAGACACACCTCATCCACTTGAGAGTATGGTATTGACTTAGCCAGTTCCATACTTCATTTGATTCTTTAATAATTTTTGCCATATGTTCTGTGAACACCTCTTCCCTATAAGCCCTTGCTGCCGGGTACATCCTTCCAAACCCATGGAACCTTTTCACAAAATTCTTCATAAGATGGTAAAAACATTCCCTTTGTTCAGCATTCGGGAACACATTCTTCACCGCATTCTCCAAGCCTTTGCACGCATCTGTGCACACTGCAAGAAGTGGAGGATCTCCTATTGCCTTCTTAAGCTGATTCATAAACCAAGTCCAATTGTTTTCCGTCTCAGATGCTATGAACCCAAAAGCAAGTGGATACATCCAATTGTGACCATCAACTGCTGTAGCCGAGGCTAAATGGTCATTCCACCTTCCATTCAATGCAGTAGAATCTATACTTAGATGTGGCCTACATCCTTCCAGAAAACCATCAATGCATGGTTTAAGTGCACAAAAAAACCGATGAAAGTACACATTACCATCTATTTCCAGTACTTCAATCTCCACAAAACTTCCAGGTGACCTCTTGAGTACCTCAGCCTTCCATCTGTACAGCATCTCAAAACTCTCTTCCCATTTACCATAAACCTCAGCGAGAGCTTTTTCTTTTCCCCTCCAAACCGTGTCATATGAAATTGTGACAGAGTGTTCTTCATGCAATTTTTTCCGTAATTCCTTAGCACCCATACTGGGTGAATCTCTAAGAATACTCACAGCCTTGCTAGCAACCCAGTTCTGAGATGGTGTTATGGTCTTCACCCTGCTGCTTGAAATACAATCATGTTGATCAACTAAGACCGTGACCTGCACATATACAGTTTTAGAAGGAATGGATGTTAGATAGTAAAATAGGACAGACATACGCATGTACGTAATTTATAATTAATAAATGAAGGTTAGACACTTATCCATATTTCACCTTTATAGTACATTTGTCATCCTGTAGGCTGCCAACAATTCTCCAAGGGCAATCTTCACTTGACTTGCAGAACCCTCTAAATCTCTTCTTATCTGACTTCTCCGTGCCTAGATCAAACTCTTCATTGATGGCAAATTGTCTTACAGCTAACCTGAATTCCTTCATTGATGGATACATAGTGCCAAGGTCCATTTTTGGCTGGTCCTTATCATATGTAATCACTACTTCATTTGGTATTGCATCACTAACAGGAATGGCAGCACCTTCATTATCGGTCCCCTGCTCAACCATTCTACGACGCTTTGGTTCAGTCTTACTCTTTTTCTCTTCCTCGTCATCCTTCAAGCCCAAAATCTCACATAGTTGATCCTCACTCACTAGTTCAATTCTACCTTCATCATCATGTGTCTCTACTATTTGTAAGTTATCCCAGTCAACTTCTATGATAGGTGGTGTTGGTTGTACAGTTGAAGAAGCCTCAACCAGTAAATATGGATTATCAGTACTAGTACTGCTACCAAGCGCGACCTCCGAATCATGCCTATTCCAGACAATTAGGAAAACATGAACACAAGACTGAGTTAGTGATCAGATTTCTACTATTTGTAATCATCCTCTAGTTCCTCAAACATAATTTACTACTTCCCTTCGTAATTAAGTTTACATTATGAACACTGCTTCTGTTGTAAATTGACAGCCTATCACTGCCACCAGGATAACAATGAATAAACTACCTTTGTTTAATTAATGCTTACATTATGAGCGCTACTTCTGTTGTAAATTCTTCTCAATAAGATGGTATATCATCATTTGGATTTATACATCAATGGTTATCAACAGGGAGTAGATCAGGGATGATGAATGTGCTTCCCACAGATTCCATACGTCACATGAGGAGCTTTGTTGAACTGGAGTCAAACGAACAAACCAAGGGAAAGGTAAAACGTAATACCGTCCAGAAAGATTGGGTTCCATGTCGCCACTGCGGTACTGGGTGATGGGCAGCACACGAAGCCGAGGAGATCGGCGGCGCGCGACGCCAAGGAGATTGGCGGCACGCGGCGTTGAGGCAATCAGCGGCGTCGCGACCCAGGAGATGGGGGCAGCGTCCAGCGATTGACCCAAGAAGTCCTGGCGACCAGGGATGCGGCAAGCACGGTATTCACGGCGGGCAGCACGCACTCGTCCGCTTCAAGTGCTGATCTGATGCCAAAGTACGTGAAGATAGCTACAGGGGTACTTCGGTCCTTTCAGGTGCCAGAAAATAGAAAATAAAAATAAAAGCAATGAAAAAAGAAAAAATGGCATGGTAATCAAAGTGCATACGAACTGGGTGGCATTTTTGCGAAGCCAATGTTGAGAGTGACAGTTTTGCGAAGCCCGATATTGAAAGTGGCAAATAGCCGATTTTCTCGTCCACATCTGAGGATCCTTCATTTGTCCTGGGGTAGTTCCTGACCGTCCGTTGTGGGCGACTGCGGCTACGTCCTCCGTTGATGAGTCGCATTGCCGTACTTCCTCAAGATCCATGTCGTCTTAGCCTATAGGTAAGATCACACATCTACTTCTTCACGCTGTTCTTTTCCTCTGAATAATGCTCTAGACAAGTTCATGGAGAGAAATTTGTTGTGTTCCGTTGCTCTTCTTCCTGTGTGAGTGTGAGTTACTTAAAAATGATTAAGTTAAAATAATGGATGCGTGATGGTTCATTGTGTAGGGAAGCGGCAGGAATTCACTACTACTTTTACATTTAAGAATTCAATCCGTGATTGGCATCCACACAGTGTGCCTCTTGTTCCCTGGAGGATCCAACGGCAGTCAGATTTGCTTCGTAAAAAATTGCATTTGGATGTAATTGCATTTGGATGAATTCCTACAAAAGAATGTTTTGCAGGTCAGATACAAAATAAATTGAAGTTCAAAAAGATAGCAGACTGGGATCGAAAAACAGGAGAACTTTGTAACAAAAAATAGTAGTTGAACAAAGTTTCTACGGCATATGTAGAATTAGATCAAGAAGAAAAAAAGACAACACTAAAGACTCTACGTGATGCAGATAGAGTACTAGTTGTACATGTATTGGGCCTGTACAAATTGGAACATCTACTGTAGGAGTGTTTGGTTTTTACATGTATTTCCTTTTGTTTGAAGTAGTACTACTACTCCACCAGCCACTTGTATATTATTCTTTCTTCCGGTGAAACGTTCAGTGCGACCGCCGTATATGTTAAAAGGAGTCTACTCACTTACTAGAAGAGCACACATTCGTGCAACAAAAACTGTCTAATATTTGTAAAAACAACTATCCATTACTGAAAAAAGATAACCAAAAATGCTCAAATTAAAAAAAGTGTCACTCAATATTTTTTAGAGGAAAACATATTTTTTATTTTTAAGTAATCCCTAGAAGGTCATATTAGAAGAACAGAATACTTCAAATTATGGATTGAAAATAGATTTTCTCCGTTTCTAGAAAAAAAACTAGAAGTTCAACTTTAAATAATGAAGCAATTCAAATTTAAATTACAAAGCGATTGGAAAACTCAAAAATTCCCGTAAAATAAACTAAGAAGATCAAATTCTAGAAGTTCAAATAAAAAACATGGACTTTTATGTTTTTTTAAAGATCCTAGAAGTTCAAATTTGAAGCTGAGTAGTTTGATGTTTATTACAAAACTAGGATTTTTTTTCTTTTAGAAATGATAACACCAAAGAAGTTCAGATTGAAAAAATCAAAAAGTTCAATTTTAAAAAAGTAGAATAGTTTGATGTATATGAAAAATCCAGATTTTCCTCGTTACTAAATAATACACCAAGAAGTTCAATTTCAAAAAATGGAGCAGTTCAAGATTTATTACAAAAACTCATAACTTTCTCATTAATAATGAATAAATCAAGAAATTCAGTTCGAAATAACAAATTTTTTTATCATTTATTACAAAAACTCATATTTTTCCCATTTCTAAAAATAGACAAAGGGGTTCAAAAATTGAAAAAATGGAGCGGTTTTGATGTCTATAAAAATTCAGATTTTTTCCGTTGCTAAAGGGTAGCGTCATTTTTTGCATTTTAATTTTTTGGAGCAATTCCATTTAAAAAAAGAAAATGAATAATTTCATATTAAAATGGAATAGTTTGATGTATACAACAAACTCAAATTCTTCATTGTTTCCATGCAAAATTAATGCATGAAGTTCAATTTTAAAAAGGTTGTATGATGTTTACTTAAAAATCATTTTTTCCTTTTATAAGAATAAAACTAAGAAGTTAAAACTAATAAAGCAGAGAAGTTTAGAGATAAAAAAAACCTAGGATTTACATGCTCAATTTTGATGAGTGTTTTATGACTTGGGGCTGAAAAGGCAGAGAGCGGTTCAAGTGATAACAGCCTGAAGTTCACGTACTACATGGTGTGTGCTTCATATGAGAAAAAAATAAATAAAAAGGTAAACTCTAAAAAAATTGTTGCGAGAATTTCAAGTGCTTGGTCAGGGGAAGTTCAAAAATACTTGTGAGAGAGGTTCACCATTTATTTACATGTGCAAAAACGCACAAAAAGGTTGTTTTTGTGAATTAAAATAATTCTCACAATCCATTACAAATTTATAACAAAAATGCTCTACATTAAAAAGTTTCTCATATTCAACAACTTTCCAAAGTGTATAAATATTCTTATTCCAAAAAATGGTTAAAACAAAATGGTGCATGTTGTTCGAAACAAAAGCTTAACCGTATTAGAAAAAGTTATCTCTTTTCAGTAGGTTTGCAAAGGTATATTATTTGTGCAACTCCGATGTATAAGTGGGGAATTACGAATATAAAAACATGAGAAAAGTTCAAGGTGTTAACAGTGGGAAGTTCAACTACTTCACGGGATGCGTTTCAGAAGAGAATAAAAGAATACAAAACTAAAGCCTAAAAGGTTTGTTGCAAGAACTTCACATGCTCCACCCTGCACGGTTCAAAAATTATATTTACAAGACGTCCGTCGTTCATTTACATGTTGTTTAAAAAGGAAAAAAACAACGTTGTTTTGCCATTTTAAAAACTGCTCTCAAACGGCAACGAATTTGTAACACATGTCTACATGAAAAACTTCTTGCGATTCCTAAGCTTTCCACCGGGTATATTATGTGCCACATTTTGATGAACGGCTTAAAATTTTCATGTATACCATTTAAAAGACATTTTTATGTATTCAAAAAATTCTTACCTGTTGAAAGAAGTTCATGGTGAAAACAATGAGAAGTTCAAGTACTGCAAGGAATGCATTTCAGGTGAGATTAAAACTTTAGAAAAAATAAGAGCTTAAAAGGTTTGTTGAAAGAAGTTCAAGTGCTCTGTCCGGGGAAGTTCAAAAATTCTTACGAGAGAGGCTCATCTTGTATTTCCATGTTTGATTTTGTTCATATAAAAATCGAATACAATTCTTTACTCAAAATATAAAAAGGTGAAGTTCAAATTGAAATAACGCAGAAGTTCGGAGTTTATTAAAACCTAGGATTTACCTTTTCAAAAAATAAAAAGCACAACACCATTTTTTGCACTTTTGAAAACAATCTCATAAATGTAAAAATGGTTGCTAGAAGTTCAAGTGCTTGGCGAGGGAAAGTTCAAAAATTCTTGTGAGAGAGGTTCATCGTGTATTTAGATGTCCAAAATACATAAAAAATATGTTGTTTTTTGTGTTTTAAAATAATTCTCTCAAACCAGAGAGAAGTTCAAAGTGATAAAAATGGGAAGTTCACGTACTACATGGTGTGTATTTCATATAAAAAATACAATAAAGTGAAACAAAGTGAAGTTCAAACAGACATGCCCAAGAAGTTCAACTACTTCACGCAGTGCAAAAAATAGCACATCAAAAAACAACACGTCAAAAATTAGAGTGAAGTTCAAACAGACATGCCTGAGAAGTTCAACTACTTCACGCAATGCATTTCCATTCACGATGAAGGCAGAAATCATGATCTCGTCGTTTTCTAATTTACTTCCAAACGGCAGGAATATCATTTGTGTAAGTTCAAGTCCTCGGTCAGAGAAAGTTAAAAAAATATTGTGAGAGAGGTTTGTACAAAAAGAATATCATTTGTGTAACACTGACAAAAATGAATGTGAAAATTACAAAAAAACAAATAAGTCATAGAAGTCCAACGTGAAAACAACAGGAAGTTCAACTACTACATTGAATGAATTTCACAAGAAAACTTTTAAAATCGTTGCGAGTATGAAAAAATGATCAACACGAAAAAGTTGCGTGTTTATAGCACCTTTCCATCGGTATATCACTTGCTTAATTCCGGTGAGTGGATTAAGAGGTACGAGCAAAAAAAGCACATGAAAGACAAAGTGAAGTTCAGGCAGAAATGCCATAGAAGTTCAAGTACTTCACGCAATGCATTTTCGACGAATCTGTTTCGCGATAAAGGCATAACGAGTGATCTCGCCATTTCTGATATTACTTGAAAATGGCTGGGATTTAGAGAAAACCATCAACATGAAAAAGTTTCGCATTTATCATAGCTTTTCAAGAGTATATTATTTCCCCGTTCCGATGAAGTTTGTAGAAATTACGGCGAAAATATGTTTTTAGCCATTTTCAAAATCAACGTAAAACCATAATGAATTTGGAGAAACGATATATACCAAAAAGTTTTGCATTTGTTCAGGCTTTCCAACACCATATCATTTGCTACATTCAGACGTATGATTAAAAAATAGATCGAAAATACAAACTTGGTAGATCTTGTACCGTTTTCTAAATTACTCTTAAACCATTCAAAATTAGAAAAAAACCGTCAACATGAGAAAAAAGCGTATTTGCATAACTCCAACACCATATCATTTGTCTCAATTGGATTAGGTGTTTCGAAATGGCATCGAAAATACGAACTCGGTTGTTCGGTTTGCGAAATTTTTACGATTTTCCACATTACTCTTTAACCATAGGGAATTAGAAAAAACTTTCAGCATGTGGAAGGAGCGGTTTTACAGCAGCTTTCCAACCCCATATTATTTGCCTCATTTCGATAAATGGTTTAGAAATGCGATCGAAAATACGATTCACATTTTTTGTATGAAGAAAAAACGTTTTTCAAAACTGCTCTTAAACCACTTACATTTTGCCAAAATTTTAAGTTGGGTCATGATACTGGTGTCCATAGCTTTCCAACAGTATATTGCAAGCCCCATTTGGGCAATGTTGACGGAAGTTCAACCTAACACTAGGGGAAGTTCAGTTCTAACAAGTCAGGCACTAAAATTGCAAAAAACGCAATTTCATCACGACCCGAGAGCAAAATCCACCAGCGAGCGAGATTTCTATTTAAAACTAGAATTTTGTTGCTAAAAACTTTTCTAGATTACACTAACATCATATAGAACACTACTAACCAGAATAATTCGCGGGTGAAGCCACGGTTGCAAAGATAGCCCGAAGGTCAGGTTCATACAGAGGAAGTTTAGGCGCATGTACTAACAAAAATACGTCACAGAAGTTCAACATGAAAATAGCATGAAGTTCAACATGAAAATAGCGAGTATGAAAAAATGATCAACACAGGAAAGTTGCGTGTTTACAGCAGCTTTCCGTCGATATATCATCTGCTCAATTCCGGTGAGTGGATGGAGAGCCAGGAGCAGTGGATAGAGATATACAAGAAAAAAAAGCACGTGAAAAATGGAGTGAAGTTCAAGTACACGTGCCGAGAAATTCAGGTTCTTCACGCGGTGCATTTTCGAAGAATCAGTTTCGCGATAAAGGCAGAACAAATGATCTCGCAATTTTTGTAATTACTTGAAAACGGCTAGGAATCAGAGAAAACCATCAACATGAGAAAGTTTCACATTTTTCATAGCTTTTCAACGGTATATTATTTGCCACATTCCGATAAAGTATGTAGAAATTATGCCAAAAATACGTTTCAATTATAAGGAATTATTTGCCACGTTCCGATAAAGTATGTAGAAATTATGCCAAAAATACGTTTCAATTATGCCAAAAATATGTAAAAAAGTATGTAGAAATTATGCCACATTCCAATTTAACTTACAACTATAAGGAATTAGGAGAAACAATATATACAAAATAGTTTCACATTTGTTCAAGCTTTCCAGCGCTATATCGTTTATTGCATTCGGACGGATGGTTCGAAAATTAGCTCGAAAATACGAAATCAATGGAACTTGTACCGTATTTTGAGTTACTTTTAAACCGTTTCAAATTAGAAAAAACTTTTAACATGAAAAAGTAGCGCATTTTCACAAGCTTTTCAATGCCATAGCATTTGCCTCAAATGGATTAGCCGTTTAGAAATTACATTGAAAATACGAACTCGGCAGTTCGATTTATGAAATTTTACAATTTTCAAAATTACTCTTTATACATAGGGAATTAGAGAAAAACTTGCAACATGTTGAAGGAGCGGTTTTGCAGCAGCTTTCCAACGCTATGTTATTTACCTCATTTCGATAAATGGTTTAGAAATGCGATCGAAAATACGATTCACGTTTTTTGTATGAAGAAAAAACAGTTTTCAAAACTGCTCTTAAACCGCTTATATTTTGCCAAAAATTTAACTTGGATCATGATATTGTTGTCCATAGATTTCCAACGGTATATCACAAGCCCCATTTGGACACTTTTTAGCTAAAGTTCAACCTAGTACTGATGGCATAACCCACCGTATAACATGAAGAAAAACGAAGGAAAGAGTGAAGACAATGCAAAGTTGAAGAATTTGAAAAACTGAGGAATTTCAAAACAAAGAAAAACTCCAATTGAAAATTTTCAACTTTGGTTGGTGGCGTAACCCACCGTATAAGAATGATGATTTCAGACACCGTGTACAATTGTCGTAGGGTTCTGAGAAGCAATTTTTTCATTAATTTCTTCACACTTAGAGGGTTAGTCTTCATTTATTGAAGAAAAATGTTACTTCGTGTGTTGCACATCTAAGACATCAAGTCAGCATAAGTGTTAGGATGTGTGTCCATTTCAGAGAACATTCGAAGATTCTAGGATATTTAACTCACACTGCAACTTGCTAAATCTCTTCTCATCCAAAGGTTTTGTGAAGATATCGGCCAACTGGTCTTCAATATTTGCGTAGTCGATGGAGATGTCGCCTTCAACACATGGTCACGAAGAAAATGATGACAAATCTGGATGTGCTTTGTCTTCGAGTGCTGAACTGGGTTGTAAGCAATCTTGATAGCACTCTCATTGTCGCAGTAGAGTGGCACATTCTTCACATTGATGCCATACTCCTTCAGGGTTTTCTTCATCCATAGCAATTGAGCACAGCAAAATCCAGCAGCAATGTACTCACCTTCTGCAGTGGAGAGTGATACACAGTTCTACTTCTTCGAGGACCAACATACCAAGGATCGTCCGAGGAAATGACATGTGCCTGACATTGACTTGCTGTCCACCCAATCACCAGCATAGTCAGAGTCTGAATATCCAATGAGATCAAAGGAAGAGCCCTTGGGATACCATAATCCAAGTGTTGGTGTGTGAGCTAGATATCGAAGAATATGCTTCACAGCCTTATGGTGTCATTCCTTTGGTGTAGCTTGAAATCGGGCACACATGCAAACACTAAGCATAATATCCGGCCTAGATGCACATAGGTACAATAAAGAGCCAATCGTGGAGCGGTATACCTTTTGATCGAAGTCTTTACCATTTTCATCAGTGCAAAGATGGCCATTTATGCGCATAGGGATTTTCACGCCTTTGCAATCTTGCATGCCGAATTTCTTCAACACATCCTTGAGGTATTTCTCCTAAGATATGAATATGCCATTGTATTGTTGATGAATTTGAAGACCTAAGAAGAATTTCAATTGCCTCATCATAGACATTTGATATTCTTCACTCATCATATAGGTAAATTCATCATTATAACGTTGGTTAGTACAACCAAAGATAATATCATCAACATATATTTGACACACAAATAATTCATCATCATATGCTTTGGTGAAAAGAGTTGGGTCAAGTGAACCGGGTTAGAAGCCTTTCTTCATGAGGAATTCCTTCAGTGTGTCATACCACGCTTGAGGTGCTTGCTTGAGGCCATAGAGGGCCTTGTTGAGTCTGTAGACGTGATCTAGAAATTTTGGATCCTCAAAACCTGGTGGTTGAGCAACATATACTTCTTCCTCAAGCTTACCATTAAGGAATATACTTTTCACATCCGTTTGATGTAAGATGATATTATGATGGTTAGCATAAGCAAGCAATATGCGAATAGCCTCAAGTCTAGCAACAGGTGCAAAAGTTTCATCGAAATCAATTCCTTCAACCTGTGTGTAGCCTTCAGCTACAAGACGAGCCTTATTCCTCACCACAAGGCCATTTTCATCTTGTGTGTTGCGGTAGATCCATTTGGTACCGATGATGTTGTGCTTGCGTGGGTCTGGTCGCTTGACAAGCTCCCACACATTGTTGAGCTCGAATTGATGCAATTCATCTTTCATGGCTTGAATCCACTCAGATTCCATGAATGCTTCATCAACTTTAGTGGGCTCTGTGATAGAGGCAAAAGCAAAATGCCCACAAAAGTTAGATAAATGTGAAGCTTTTGAGCACGTGAGAGGACTTGGTGCGTTGATGTCATCAATGATCTTTTCGATCTGCACTTCTTTTGCAATGAGAGGATGTGCAGGTTGATGACTTTGCTTAGGCCTAGCAATTTCTTCAGGACCAGTTTCTTCAGCAGCACCAGCGTGATTTTCTTCACGATCCAGAATGACTTCTTAAGCAGATTCTTCGGTAGAGATGATATCCTCAGTAGCTTTGAACTTGATGCATTCCTCAGGTGACATTTCATCTAGCACAGGAGGTAGGTGCTCCCTTTGCGAGACATTAGTTTCATCGAATCACACATCTACAGTTTAAACAATCTTGCGATGATTGATGTTGAAGACCCTATAGGTGTGCGAGTCCTTTCCGTAACCAAGCATAAAACCCTCATGTGCTTTCAGTGCAAATTTAGAGTGATGGTGAGGATCTCTAATCCATCATTTAGCACCAAAAACATTGAAATAACTTACATTGGGTTTCTTGTCAGTGAGGAGTTCATATGAGGTCTTTTTGACGAATTTGTGAAGATATACCCTGTTGATGATGTGGCATGCAGTATCAATTGCTTCAGGCCAAAAGCGCTGAGGTGTCTTGTATTCATCAAGTATAGTGCGAGCCATCTCAACGAGAGTTCTGTTCTTGCGCTCAACAACGCCATTCTGCTAAGGAGTATAAGGAGAAGATAACTCGTGAGTAATACCAAGAACATAAAGATATACATCAAGGCTAGTGTTCTTCAACTCGGTCCATTATCACTCCTGATATGCTTGATCTTCACACCGAAGTTAGTGGAAGCCCTTGAGGAAAATCGTCTGAAGACTTCCTGCACTTCATTTTTGTAAGTGGTGATATGCACCCATGTGTAACGAGAATAGTCATCAACTATGACAAAGCCATATAATGATGCAGAACTATGGAACGTGGCATAATGAGTAGGGCCAAAAATATCCATATGAAGATTCAAAGGGACGAGAAGTGGTCATGATAGTCTTCGAGGGATGCTTGGCTCTGGTGATCTTTCTAGCCCCACAAGCCCCACAAAGATGATCTTTGAGGAATTTAACACCCTCGATGCCGATGACATGCTTCTTCTTCGCGAGTGTATGCAAGTTCCTCATCCCAGCATGACCAAGTCGTCGATGCCATAACCAGCAATCTGAAACTTTTGCAAGTAGACATGTGGCAGGCTGTGGTCCTACAGAGAAATCAACAATATACAAGTCTCCTTTCCTAAAGCCTTCGAAGACTTTGGAATTGTCAGATTCCATTAGCACAATGCAACGATATTTGCCAAAGACGACAACCATATAAAGATCTCAATGCACAATGCAACGATATTTGCCAACGACATGAGGTTGAATCCTAAGGACTCGATAAGCATGACTTTGTCCATGTGTCTATCCTTTGAGATTGCAACCTTACCTACACCCAATACCTTGCTTTTGCATTGTCAGCGTAGGTGATATTCTTCAGATGAGATGGTGACAAATCAGTGTCCATCAACAAGTTCCTGCCACCGGTCATGTGATCTGTACATCCACTCTCGAGGACCCACTCAGTAGCTCTGGGTTGTTCATCCTACAGATGAATTAGTGCAACTTACGAACCCGTATACTTCATCAGGGAAGAATATGATATCAATTACATCAATAATAACATATATAGCAGTATGAGGATGTGAGAAATGAATGATTCATTTCTTCATGATTAGCTTGCGTCCTTTCAAGCACATTTAGGTCTCCGGCAATTTCTTCAGATGATCAAGTTCGTCTGGAGACCTGACCCTACATAAGAGATTAGTTCTTTTTCTTCACCACCCACATCTGGAGGGGTGGCAAAGAATTCAGCATTCTGCGAGCTCTATAAGAAAAAGATGGTATAGAAGCTAGTGCACTTCGTTTCTCAGAAGAGTGGTTAGGATAAGCATATGAATAAGCAGAGATATTCTTCGAGGACTTATGAACATAATGGTTTGAAGAATAATGCACATATTCACGGCCCTTAGACTTTCACTATGAAACAGAAGTGTTAGCACAATGATGTTCATATAAGGATTTTGTTCCATGTGAGGAATTGGATCCATATGAAGAATTTTATCTGGGTTTCCTATTCTTCACGGGTGGTGTCATGATGACATTCACCAGAGGATTTTCAAGACATCTTTTAGGAACCCAGATTTTCTTCATAGGGAGACCGTTCCTGCAGTTAGTTCCAACATATCGAGCAAATACTTCACCATTCTAATTCTTAAACAGTTTGTAGTTGGAGTCAAATGACTCATCAGAGGAATATGAAGAATCACAGGTAAAGCCAGAGAAAGTGCATGGATCTACAGGAGGTCCTTTCGCAGCAACCCATGAGGTTTTGGGATACTTCTTAGGTTTCCAGTAGGTCCCATCAGCATTGAGTTTCCTATCAAAGGCAATACCCTCTTTCCTAGGGTTCCTGTTCAATATCTGCTTTTTGAGACCATCACATAGAGTCTGATGCCCTTTGAGGCTTTTCTAAATACCTGTCACACACAATTCCTTCAGCCCTGCAATATCGTCAGTGATACTTGTGGTATCCTCAGATGAGGAATTTGTGACCACAGAGACAGTTGAAGAATTTGCAACAATAGAAGCATTTGAACATTCAGGTGATGAATTAGCAGATTCACGCTCAATGCATTTCAGACATGGTGGAATAAATTCTTCCTAAGTGGAACTGATCTATTGAGCAAGCAATGAATCATTTTCCTTCTGAAGATCTTCATAACTCACTTTTAACTTCTCAAGATCTTGCTTTCTCTGAAGAAATTCATAAGAAAGCTTACCATGATCAGTTAAGAGAGTGTTATATATGATGATTTTGAAGGTTGTCAAACTTAGACTGAAGTTTTTGAAGACTATCAGTCAAAGCCTTAGTTCGATCCAATTCCTCACCCAACATGCCATCGCTTCTGTCTAGTTGACTTTGAATCTTTTCTTAAGCCTTCTGTTGTTTAACAGCAATTTTAGCAAGTTTCGAGTAATTAGGCTTGAGATTATCATCAGATTCATCCTCATCAGAGTTAGAGGGAGAATGTTTGAGTACCTTGGCACCATTTTCCATGAAGCAGTAGGTGGGAGCATAGTCGTCGAAGCTTTTGTTAGCAGAGTTGGGGAGGTCATTTTCTTCAGTGTTGAAGATGGACTTGCTAACGTGAGCAATAGCGAGGGCTAGGCTTGCCACACCAAAGTCTGATTCCTCTAATTCCTCCTCCTCCACATTGTCCTCAGATTCAGCTTCAGAGTCCATTTCCTTGCCAATGAATGTCAGGGCCTTCTTGGAACTGCTCTTCTTGTGAGATGAAGACTTTGCAGATTTTGATGATGAAGACTTTGAAGATTTCTTCTACTTCTTTGAGTCATCAGAACGGTCATCTTTGTACTTCTTCTTCTTGGATTCCTTTTCCCACAGAGGACAATCAGACATGTAGTGACCAGGTTTCTTGCATTTGTGGCAAGTTCTCTTTTTGTAGTCACGAGATGAGGAATCATTATTTCTTGAAGACTTTCTAAAGTGACCGCAGTGAGAGAACTTTTGTAATTTCCACACGAGCATTGCTAGCTCCTGGCTCCGTTCTTCAGGATCACCAAGGCTGCTACCAGAGTCTTCAGCTTCAGACTCAGATAATGCCTTGGCCTTCAGTGCACGTGATCTTCCGCAGCTCAGTTCATAGAGATCTCTCTTCTCAGCAAGCTGGAACTCATGAGTATTTAGCCTCTCGAGGATCACTACAAAAAAAATACACTTCCGTGATGATACGTGTTTGTCACAGTAGGTCACGTTTTTTGTCATGCATGCACATCCATGACGATTTTATGACAGAATCAAGATAGTCATACATGTGCTGTCGTAGAAGTCTTCCATGACATTACCAAAATTATCATCACGGAAGTGTCCACTTCCATGACGATAAATCGCGCGTCACAGAAGTGCTTTCGTCAAGGGTGACCAACACGTGGCATCCACCATAACGGAACGCCGTTAAGCTATCGGGTCGGGTTTTGGATCCGATAACCCGTTAACAGCCCCGACCAATGGGGATTTTCCATGTGTAAAATCATCATTGGCTGGAGGAAACACGTGTCGGCTCACCATTGGGACAGATGTCATCCGCTCATTGGACCGAAGGCACCTATGATATGGTGACACGTGGCATGGCCCAACAGAGGCCCATTCCTGTGAAAAGGCCGACCCGTTTGACTTGGTCAAAAGGTGGCAGGCCGGCCCACAGAAAGCCTATTAACGGCCTCTTCGCATATAGCCCATTTACAGCCCGCTAACCTAGGGCCCGTTACGCCGTATCCGAATTAAGCCCAGTAGCGCCATTTGGGCCGTAAAATATGATCCCAGCCCGTTTTAACTTCCGGCCCATCTGTGGCCCAGGACTTCTTTCGGCCCATATGAGGCCCTTTGTAACTCTTGGCCCATTAACGGCCCATGGTGAAACTGGCCCGTAATGAACAGTGTATCACTTTATACCCATTAACGGCCCGCTCTTCTATTGGGCCGTTTCTAGCCCAAGTTATCTTTCGGCCTTCTCAGGGCCCATTGATTCTTGGGCTCATTTGTAGCACTCGATTACATACGGCCCGTTACTGTCATTTTCTTCTTGTGGGCCAAATTCAGCCCGTCGTTACAGTCGGCCCATCTGCGGACCATTAATATGTTGGACTATTTTCATGTAAAAAACCCGTTGGGATGTTTTCTTTGAGTTATCAAATACATTCTATTAACGGCCCGTTATGGTCCACGAATAGTATGGCCCATCACTACTAGGGAAAAGCCTAGCAGCAGCGCGGGTTTTAGGCCTATTAGTAGCGCGGGAAGGAACGCTACTGATAAGGTGCTATAGCTAAAGCTTAGCAATAGCGTGCCAAGATCCACGCTACTACTAAATTGACTTAGTAGTAGCGCTTCTTGAGAACAACGCTACTGGTAATTAGTAGTAGCGCTTCTCCTTTCCCGCACTACTACTATTATTTAGTATTTTATTTCTTTTTTATTTCATGTTGTATGCATACACCTTTACACAAGTTTTCATACAACAGGAATTTAGAGATTGTTTTTACATCATAATGAGTTATTACATCACGGGGTGAAAGAACCGTGAACTAGTTTCAAGTGGATGTCCATCCACTTGAAACTAATCCGCGGTTCTTTCAACCAATGATATAATAATATCATCATCATCATCATATCATTAACAACTTATCATCATAATACATCATTGTCATATAACACCTCCTCAAGATCATCGTTTTCATCAATGACATCACATAGCAAATTGGTCACTAGTCGTAATCAAAAGTACTCCTCATTATCAACTCTAACACATTACAACATAATAAACATATTGTACCTCATAGGACCTACTACATTCGATTAAGACCTACTACATTTTCTAAGGTAAAATAGCAAAAAACAAGATAGCCCTTGACTCTCCATTATGGAGAATGGAGATTAGCCTGTCTCCAATTCTTGCCTTTCGCTGAATGTTACTTCCAAGAACCTCCTTGCGAATGTCCATACATTTCTTCCATTCTTTGATGAACATGTGTTCACCGGTTTTAGAAATCCGATATGCACAGGTGAGCTCCCTAGATTTACCTGGCAGTATGTTCAGAACTGAGAGGCGACCATTCAGAGACATCAAATGAGGCACACAATCCATCGGGAGTTTTTGTTGAAAAACATAATAATAACTTCGTAGTTAGCAATGATGTACTAGTTTTAGAAATATGCAAAATATGCATGGATGTCGTAATAGTAAAAAAATCTTACCAGGTATCTCCAGAGAAGTTACTGTGGTTCAACACATGCACTAGTGCCACGTATTCACCATAATTTGGATGAGTTCGATAATAGTTATTGTAATTCTCAAGAAGAGTACAAAATGCGATCAGATGAGTTTTCTCCTTATACGTTAATTCGGTGCCATCGGTGTAGTGGGTTTTATCTACCATCTTCCGCACAGTCTTTGAAGAATCAAAATAAGATGTCAATGGAAATATGCTATCAACTATTTTGAAATAAACAATATAAATTAGTTAATAACTATGTTTGAGAAACTCACATAGCGGTACAATCGGAAGCGTATCAACAAGGACCCAAATGTCCATATTGTCTTGCTCGATGTGAGGATCACCAAGATCCATGGTGACAATCATACCCGCATAAAAACCATACATTTTGCAAAGTGCTTCCCCATTTTGGCAACCAAAATGGGTTACGCTCTGAGCATTGCACAGATTTACTTCAAAATCCATATCATGATGGGTCCGTAGGTGTATTTTCTTTGTTGCAAAATTTTCATGGTCTTCAAAACCCATCCTCTCCAAGACATAGCGTCTTGCATGGCATGGGATAATCTAGTCGAATTGTAAAATATGAAAATTAGACATTGAAATAGTTGAAGTCATGCTTAATTACGAAAAAAACACTTGTCGTTGTTGCGTACCGTTTCAACATCGAAGGTCTCCTCGAGCTTAATGCGGAAGCGCCGATCTTCGTCCAGCTCAACGAACCTGTCGCACATACCTCGATCGTCGTGGCACCAGCTGCACTCCCCCGGGAGACTGTCGTCGTCCGAGTATGACATTTCCTACGTTCATAATTCAAAGATCAAACGTGTACATATTCTAGCACAAGTCATGCCAGAATTCACAAAAAAATCCGGCATGACCTTTGCTAAAAAAGAACATATCGAGCGCCTGAAATTTGCCGGAACGGAAATTAATCAACACTCTGGCAAAACATAGGCCACTCGGAGATGTAAACTGAACATGAACGGCCACTTGGGCAACCACATATCCTATTTGAGTAACAACACAAGATATACAAGGCTATTTGGCTGGTCTCACCTCAATGTCGGAGGGGGTCGGTGACTGGAATGACGGCGGGGATGTCGGAGGGGGTCGGTGATGGGGACGACGGTGGCCACCTGAAACCGTATAAGTTATCACTAATACATCCCGAATAATTGCTTAAACTAAAAAATAACAACAAATATGACATGTTCAACTAGTTTTATTAATTCAACTAGTTCTTACTAAATATAAACTTACTATAGATAGAAAAAAACTAGTTCTTTCTAAAAATAAAGTAGTTCAACTAGTTATATTAATTATCTTACTAAAAATACACTAGTTCTATTAATTCAACTAGTTCAACTAGTTTATTAATTTACTTACTAAACTAGTTCAACTACAACTAAAGTAGTTCAACTAAAACTACTATTAATCATACTGCCCTAGTTAACTAGTACCATCACTACTACTAATTAACATCTACTACTACTAAAAATCTAGTACTAACTAAGCAACTCTAGTACTAGCTATGAACCCTAAATTAACATCTACTACTACTAAATCTAGTACTAACTAGTGACAGGGGGTGGGGGCGATGGAGTGGTAGCTAGGGGCGGCGAGGGCGGGATCAGGATCGGGAGGCGGCGGTGCTGGGTGGGCTCGGGTGGTGGCGGTGAGGTCGAGGGCGGTGGGAGGAGGGCTTCCGGCGGCGGAGGGAGGAGGGGCGGCCGCAAGCGGAGGGAGGAGGGCGGCGGCGGAGGAGGGAGGGGCGGCCATAGGCGGAGGGAGGATGTGCGAGGAGGAGGGAGGAGGGACGGAAGGAGGGGAGTAACTCGGCGGCGGACGGATGAAGGCGGCGGCGGCGGCGACGCACGACGACGGTTATCGGCACGCGGGCGAGAGTGAGAGTGTGAGTGAGAGAGAGGGTCGGTCGTGCGCGTGGGGATAAGGTAGGGATAGTTGTAGCATTTGCCAAAACATGCTACAGCTAATCTGAATAGCAGTAGCGCTTTGCATATAAACCGCTACTGCTAAGTGTAACTATACAAAAATATGTCGATGCAAAAATACATTGGCCATCAATCATCTTTTTGTGTACAATCTGAATTGTCAATATGAGTCCTCTCCGGTAGGAACCGGAGAGGACTCATATTGCGGCCACAAATTTTACACATAGGGTTCAGTGAAGATCAACTGGTTGTGATAGTTTCAGAAATAACATATTTAAGGTGGTAAACACCCTGTTCACGGAGCGAGGTGGGACTAACTTGTGGGCTGATCTTAGGAGTACCGGTTTTCTACGAAGCGCGCTGCTGCTAACTTCCATAGCAGTACCGCTTCATTATAGGGCGCTACTGCTATAAC